>NC_137327.1:65590961-65695026 GCF_965287045.1 Carcharhinus amblyrhynchos | reverse complement strand
CCCCCCCTACACACACACACACACGCTCCCCCCCTACACACACACACACACGCTCCCCCCTACACACACACACACACACGCTCCCCCCCTACACACACACACACACGCTCTACCCCCCTACACACACACACACACGCTCCCCCCCTACACACACACACACACACACTCCCCCCCTACACACACACACACACACACGCTCCCCCCCTACACACACACACACACGCTCCCCCCCTACACACACACACACACACGCTCCCCCCCTACACACACACACACACGCTCCCCCCCTACACACACACACACACGCTCCCCCCCTAACACACACACACACGCTCCCCCCCTACACACACACACACACACACTCCCCCCCTACACACACACACACACGCTCCCCCCCTACACACACACACACACACTCCCCCCCTACACACACAACACACACTCCCCCCCTACACACACACACACACACGCTCCCCCCCTACACACACACACACGCTCCCCCCCTACACACACACACACACACGCTCCCCCCTACACACACACACACGCTCCCCCCCTACACACACACACACACGCTCCCCCCCCTACACACACACACACACACTCCCCCCGCACCCCCTACATGCACCCCCCACCTCCCTCCCACACACACCCCACCCCCCCCACACACCCCACGCCCCCCACACACACACCCCACCCCCCCACACACACCCCACCCCCCCCACACACACACACCCCACCCCCCCCACACACACACACCCCACCCCCCCCACACACACCCCACCCCCCACACACACACACCCCCACCCCCCCCACACACACACACCCCACCCCCCCCACACACACACACCCCACCCCCCCCCACACACACACACCCCACCCCCCCCACACACACACACCCCACCCCCACCACACACACACCCCACCCTCCCCACACACCCCACCCCCCCCACACACACACACCCCATCCCCCCCACACCCCCCCCACACACCCACCCCACCCCCCCACCCTACACACACACACCCCACCCCCCCCCACACACACACCCCACCCCCCCCACACACACACCCCCCCTACACACACACCCCACCGCCCCCCCCCCGACACACACACGTTCACTTACTTTGAGGTGTCCAGCCTCTGCTGCTCCAACAAGCGTTGCTCCAATTCCCATGATGCTTTCTCCTCCTCAAACTGTTTGCGTTTTTCCTCCAGCTCCTTGTACTGGGCTTCCAGATTTTTCTTCATCTGTTCGTGTCGGCGCTGCAGCTACACGCAAGAGTGAGAGCAACAGAGAATGACAGAGTGAGCTCCGAACTTGGGACAGTGATGATAGGCAGGCACAGCAACGGGGAGAGCAGGATCAAGGAGACTGAACCAAATCAGGAGGCCGAGCACGGGAAATGGCCAGAGATGGCCAAGCTGGATTGGGAGTGAGGGAATGGAGGGGGAGGCTGACACGGATGCAGTGTGGTGTGGCAAAGCTGCGAGGTGGTGGGTGGGATGATGGGAGAGATGGGAGTGGGGTGGGGGTGAGGCTCAGTGGAGGACCTAAGAGCATGAGAAGGGTGTGGGGAGGCAGGGAGACCACACAGTTGTGCAGTGGGGGATGGAGATGTTGAGCGGGATGAGTGGGGGAGAGGATGAGTGGGATGGGTTAGGGGAGGGGCATAGTCAAATGGATGTGACAATGTTGAGGTAGAAAGAAAGGAAGAAATGGGAGAACAGGGATGGTGGTACCTCATTTTCAGAGTCCTTCAGTTTCTGTTTCTTCTCTTTAACCTTCATCTCGAAGACCTGCTCCATCTCCGTCTCCATTTTCTTCATCTTGGCCACATGCTCTCGACGCTCCTCCTCCATTTCTGCCAAAGGACTTCTGCCATTTAACACAGCAAATTACTGGAGCACCGATCCCATCATGGAACCCCAATGCTGCACAGTCCATATGACCCTTTCATCCAAATGTAGGTCAGCACATACCCAGGGATGGAATGAAGGTGACTCTTGAGATAGGGGTGTTCACTGATTCATACTTGCAGAAAATGTGTGGCTAGACTATGGCATAGCTTCCTTAATTTCAGAACAAGAGCTCAGATATCAGTGAGGAAGACTTTGCAAGGTCCACTGGATGCCCTTGTCATTTCTGATTGCCAAGTGGATCTGTTTTTATTCTGTAGTTCTTTGATAAATATTCTGTAGTTCTTGGATAAAATAGAGGGGCTTGGTCAGCCATTTCAGAGTGTAGTTAAGATTCAATCACATTGATGTGTATCTAGAGTTATGTCTAAGTGATGCTGGGTAAGGACGGAAAATCAACTTCCCTCACTGTGTGTCATGAACTTTCAATACCAACCAAATGCACCCCGTTCAACTACAAGAGAGCAAGTAATGCCCCAATTTCCATTTTGCACACTCAGTAGGTGATTAGGTTTACAGATGGCTCTGGGCTATCAACTGAATACCAGAGTGTAGGGTGTCGAAATTTGCTGATGACACCAAGATTGGGGGAACGGCAAATTGTGCGGAGGGTGTGGAGAGTCTGCAGAAGGATCTAGATAGGCTGGGCGAATGGGCCAGGAAATGGCAAATGGAATTTAATGTTGGCAAGTGTGAGGTGGTCCACTTTGGTAGGAATAATGGTAGGAAGGACTATTACTTACGTGGCGAAAAACTGCAGCAGGCGATGGTGCAGAGGGACCTCGGGGTCCTTGTGCATGAGTCGCAAAAACCCAGCTTGCAGGTGCAGCATGTGGTCAGGAAGGCGAATGGGATGCTGGCCTTCATAGTGAGGAGGATTGAATATAAAAGTAGGGAGGTCTTGCTGCAGCTGTATAGGGCATTGGTGAGGCCGCAGCTGGAGTACTGTGTGCAGTTTTGGGCGCCGCACCTGCGCAAAGATATTTTGGCCTTGGAGGGAGTGCAGAGGAGGTTTACTAGGCTGATACCGAAGTTGAGGGGGTTGAGCTATGAGGAGAGGCTGAATAAACTAGGCTTGTACTTGTTAGAGTTTAGAAGAATGAGGGGAGATCTCATTGAGACGTATAAGATGATGAATGGGATGGATAGGATAGAGGTGGAGAGACTCTTCCCGCTCAAAAAAGACAGTAGGACTAGGGGGCACAGCCTCAAGATAAAGAGGGGGCGGTTTAGAATGGAGTTGAGGAGGAACTTCTTGACTCAAAGGGTGGTGAATCTCTGGAATTCTCTGCCCGTTGAAGTGGTGGAGGCTGCCTCGCTAAATATTTTTAAGACGCGGGTTGATGGGTTTTTGATAAGAGAGGGGATTAAGGGTTATGGGGAGAGGGCGGGAAAGTGGAACTGAGCCACGACAGATCAGCCATGATCTTATTGAATGGCGGGGCAGGCTTGAAGGGCTAGATGGCCTACTCCTGCTCCTATTTCTTATGTTCTTATGAGTCATAGAGATTTACAGCATGGAAACAGGCCCTTCAGCACAACTTATCCACGCCACCCGGTTTTACCACTAAGTTAGTCCCAATTGCCCACATTTGGCTCATAGCGCTCTACGTCCATTTTACCATACAACTCTCCTTGTACTGGGCTTCCAGATTTTTCTTCATCTGTTCGTGTCGGCGCAGACAAAATTGTATACGACTCAACTATTGTCTCTGGCAGCTCATTCCAGACACTCATCACCCTGTGTGAAAAAAATTGGCCCTCTGGACCCTTTTATATCTCTCCCTTCTCACCCTAAACCTATGCCGTAGTTTTAGACTGCATCTTGTTTGAAACAACCTGTGATGATGCTCACTATTCTGAATTGTTACCCCGGCCTTGAAAATAACGAAATATAACGAAACCTTTGCTTTATTAAATCAGTCTAGACTGGACTTGGCTAAATGTTGTCCTTGTTTGAAGGAGATAACATTCACTTTATGGACAAAATAATGTCCTAAGATATATGAGAACGGTTGCTATCTCACACAGGATCAATGGTGGACGTGCAGTTGCAATGGTAACTGGGGTTGGGTTTTCGACATATTTTTACTCACATACTGTATTTGTACTTACTTTTGCTGTTGCTAAGATGTGATCTGGGTGAAGTTATAGTGTGTGTATGTGACTAATTGCTGTAAAATGAGTATAAAGGGGGAGAATCCCCCTGTTCGAGGGAGTATCACTTGGCTAGGATCAGGACACTTCTGAGTTAGTATAACGATCCTCAGAGAGCTTGTACTTGCTTGAGAATAAAGGACTGGGTTTTCTTATACAGATCAGTGTCTTGTTCTTGCATCAAGTACGTAAGGGTTTCTGAAAAACAAACCTGACAATATCCTTTCTATAATAGGATGACCAGGATTGTACACAGTATTTCAAGTGTGGACTTAACTAATGACTTGTACAACTTCAACAAGACATCCTAACTCCTCATTCAAAGTTCTGACCAATGAAACCAAGCATGCCAAATGCCTTCTTCACCATCCTGTCCACCTGTGACTCCACTTTCAAGCAACCCATGCCCCTAGATTTCTTTGTTTTATATCTCTCCCCAACACCCTACCATGAACTGAATGAGTCCTGTCCTAATTTGAGCTACCAAAATGCATCACCTCGCATTTATCTAAATTAAACTCCGTCTGCCATTCATCAGCCCACTGGCCCAATTGATCAAGAACCCATTGGAATCCTAGCTAACCTTCTGCACTGTCCACTATGCCACGAATTTTAGTGTCATCTGCAAATTTACTAACTATGCCTCTTAAATTCTCAGCCAGGCGGAGTCAGATGGATAAATATAGCTGCCTCATAACAGAACACAATAAGACTGACCTGGTGAGGGGTCCTTTAGTCTTACTGGCATCGACCCCGTTGCCAGTCACAGCTGCGAGTTTGCGACTCCGGTAATTCTCATAGTGCACATTATTGGTGATATCCTTGAGATCCTGCATGTGTGTCCTATAATAAAATACGGCAATTCCATGAAGCAATGCTCAGTAACGTTGAACTCCCCAACCGGGGCAAACTACCAAACAAGAAACACAGTTCATTCTCCACTCATCATCATCAAACCAGAAACACAGCACGTTTCCCATTCATCATCATCATCAACCTAGAAACACAGCACACACCGTATTCATCATCATCAACCTAGAAACACAGCACACTCCCCATTCATCATCATCAACCTAGAAACACAGCAAATTCGCCACTCATCAACAACCCAGAAACACAGAACATTCTCCATTCATCATTGACCAGAAACAGAGCACATTCTTCACTCATCATCATCAACCCAGAACCACAGTATATTCTCCAATCATCATCATCAACCCGGAAACACAGCACATTCTCCACTCATCATCATCAACTCAGTAACAGAGCAGGTTCTCTATTCATCATCAACACAGAAACAGCACATTCTCCACTCAATAACGACCCAGAAACACAGCACATTCTCTACTCATTTCCACCAAGCAAGAAACACAGCAAATTCTGCACGCTCTACCATCAACCCAGAAACACAGCAGGTTTTCCACTCATCTTAAACCCAGAAAAACAGCACATTTTCCACTCATTAATGACCCAGAAACACAGCACATTCTTCACTCATCATTGACCTAGAAACCAGCACATTCTGCACACATCATCATCAACCCAAAAACACAACAAATTCTCTGCTCATCATCTACCAAGAAACACAGCATATTCTCCACTCATCATCGACACCCAAACACAGCGTAATCTGCACTCATCATCATCTACACAAAAACATAGCACACTCTCCACTCATCATTGACACAGAATCACAGCATATTAGAACATAGAACATCACAGCACAGGACAGGCCCTTTGGCCCTTGATGTTGTGCTGTCCAGTGGAAAGAATCTAATGACCCTCTAACCTAAACTATTCCAGTGTTATCCATATGCCTATCCACTGAACATTTGAACGCCCTTAAAGTTAGTGGGTCCACAACTGCTGCAGGCAGGGCATTCCATGCCCTTATTATCCTCTGAGTAAAGAACCTACCTCTGACATCTGTCCTATAATTACCACCCCTTAATTTAAAGCTATGTTCCCTCGTGTTAGCCGTCACCATCCAAGGAAAAAAGGCTCTCACTATCCACCCTATCTAACCCTCTGATCATCTTGTATGCCTCAATTAGGTCACCTCTCAACCTTCTTCTCTCAAATGAAAACAACCTCAAGTCCCTCAGCCTTTCCTCATAAGACCTTCCCACCATACCAGGCAACATCCTGGTAAACCTCCTCTGCACCCTTTCCAATGCCTCCACATCCTTCTTATAATGCGGCGACCAGAACTGTACGCAAAACTCCAAGTGTGGCCGCACCAGAGTTTTGTACAGTTGCAACATGACCTCACAGCTCCGAAATTCAATCCCTCTACCAATAAAAGCTAACACACCGTACACCTTCTTAACAACCTTATCAACCTGGGTGCCAACTTTCAGGGATCTGTGCACATGTACACCAAGATCTCTCCGCTCGTCGACACTACCAAGAGTCCTTCCATTAGCCCTATATTCTGTACTCCTGTTACTCTTACCAAAGTGAATCACCTCACACTTTTCCGCATTAAACGCCATTTGCCACCTCTCAGCCCAGCTCTGCAGCTTATCTATGTCCCTCTGCAAACTGTAACATCCATCCTCACTGTCTACAACTCCTCCGACTTTGGTGTCATCAGCAAATTTATTAACCTATCCTTCTACATCCTCATCTAAGTCATTTATAAAAATGACAAACGGCAGTGGCCCCAAAACAGATCCCTGAGGTACACCACTTGTAACTGAACTCTAGGTTGAATATTTCCCATCAACCACCACCCTCTGTCTTCTATCAGCTAGCCAATGCCTGATCCAAACTGCTAAATCACCCTCAATCCCATGTATCTGCATTTTCCGCAATAGCCTACCTTGGGGAACCTTATCAAACGCTTTGCTAAAAGCCATATACACCACGTGAACTGCCTTACCCTTATCCACCTCTTTGGTCACCTTTTCAAAAAACTCGATAAGGTTTGTGAGGCACGACCTACCCTTCACAAAACCATGTTGACTATCCCTAATCAATTTATTTCTCTCTAGATGATTATAAATCCTATCCCTTATAATTCTTTCCAAAACTTTGCCGACAACAGAAGTAAGGCTCACTGGTCTATAATTCCCAGGATGGTCTCTACTCCCCTTCTTGAACAAGGGCACTACATTTGCTATCCTCCAGTCTTCCGGCACTATACCTGTAGCCAGTGATGACATGAAGATCAAAGCCAAAGGCTCTGCAATCTCCTCCCTAGCCTCCCAGAGAATCCTAGGGTAAATCCCATCTGGCCCAGGGGGCTTATTTATTTTCATACTCTCAAGAATTGCTAACACCTCCTCCTTAAGTACCTTAATCCCGTCTAGTCTAAAAGGCTGTATCTCAGTATTCTCCTTGACTACATTGACTTTTTCCTGCGTGAATACTGACGAAAAATATTCATTTAGTACTTCTCCTATCTCTTAAGGCTCCAAGCACAACTTCGCACTACTGTCTCTGACTGGCTCTAATCTTGCCCTAACTAATCTTTTATTCTTGACATACCTATAGAAAACTTTAGGGTTCTCCTTGATCTTATCCACCAAACTCTTCTCATGTCCTCTTCTAGCTCTTCTTAACACTCTCTTTAGCTCCTTTCTGGCTAATTTGTAACTCTCCAGTGCCCTAACTGAGCCTTCATGTTTCATTTTTACATAAGCCTCCTCCTTTCTCTTCACTAGAGATTCAACATCTTTAGTACACCACGGTTCCCTCACTCAACCACTTCCTCCCTGCCTGACAGGTACATATTTATCAAGGACTCGCAGTAGCTGTTCCTTGAATAAGCTCCACATTTCAGTTGTTCCCAGCCCCTGCAGTTTCCTACTCCAATCTACGTATCCTAAATCTCACCTAATAGCCTCATAATTACCTTTCCCCCAGCTATAACTTCTGCTCTTTGGTATATACCTATCCCTTTCCATCACTAAGGTAAACGTAACCGAATTGTGGTCACTATCACCAAAGTGCGCATCTACCTCCAAGTCTAACACCTGGTCTGGTTCATTACCCAATACCAAATCCAATGTAGCTTCACCTCTTGTTGGCCTATCTACATACTGTGTCAGGAAACCTTCCTGCAAACATTGAACAAAAACTGACCCTTCTACCGTGCTTGAGCTGTAGCTTTTCCAATCGCTATTTGTAAAGTTAAAGTCCCCCATAACAACTACCCTGTTATTCTCGCACCTATCCAAGATCATCTTTGCAATCCTCTCCTCTACATCTCTGGAACTTTTTGGAGGCCTATAAAAAACTCCCAGCAGGGTGACCTCTCCTTTCTTGTTTCTAATCTCAGCCCATACTACCTCAATAGACAGGTCCACATCAAACGTCCTTTCTGCCACCCTAATGCAGTTCTTGACTAACAATGCCATGCTTCCCCCTCTTCCACCACCTTCTCTGCTCTGACTGAAACATCTGAACCCCGGAACCTGCAACAACCATTCCTGTCCCTGCTCTATCCATGTGTCTGAAATGGCCACAACATCGAAGTCCCAGGCACCAATCCAGGCTGCAAGTTCATCCACCTTATTGCGTATGCTCCTCACATTAAAGTATACACACTTCAACCCACCCTCCCGCCTGCCAATACTCTGCTGCGACCTGGAAACCTTATCCATGACCTCCCTATTCTCATCCTCCTGTACACTGGAGCTACAATTCAGGTTCCCATCCCCTCTCTGAATCAGTTTAAACCCCCCCTGAATAGCAATGGCAAATTTTCCCCCCCAAGATATTAGAACCTCTCTGGTTCAGGTGCAGACCATCCCTTTTTTAGAGGTCCCACCTTCCCCAGAATAAGCCCCAATTGTCCAAGTACCTGAAACCCTCCCTCCTGCACCATCCCTTTAGCCACGAGTTCAAATGTTGTCTCTCTCTATTCTTCTCCATGCTATCCCGTGGCACAGGTAACAAACCAGAGATAACAACTCTGTTTGTTTTAGCCCTAAGCTTCCACCCTAACTCCCTGAATTTCTGCCTTACATCCTCGTCACTTTTCCTACCTATGTCATGGGTGTCTACGTGAACCACAACTTGGGGCTGGTTGCCTTCCCCCTTAAGGATCTCGAACACTCGATCAGTGACATCACAGACCCCGGCACCTGTGAGGCAACACACCAACGACGAATCTTGCTTGTTCCCACAGACTCTCCTATCTGTCCCTTTAACTATGGAATCCCCAATCACTAACCCGGTTCTTTTCTTCCCCCTTCCCGCCTGAGCATCAAGGACAGGCTCTACTCCCGAGACCTGTACCCCATGACTTACCCCGGTTGAGTCTTCCTCCCCAACAGCATCCAAAACAGAGTACTTATTTTGGAGAGGAACAGCCTATTGAAGTCTCATCATCAACCCAAAAACACAACACATTCTGCAATCAACCCAGAAACACAACACATTCTGCATTCATCATCAACAAAGAAACTCAGCACATTCTCCACTTACCATCAGCAACCCAGAAACACAGTACATTCTTCACTCATCTACGACCCAGAAACACAGCACATTCTCCAGTCAACATCAACCCAGGAACACAGCAGATTCTCCACTCATCATCATCAAACCAAAAACAGCACATTCTCCACTCATCATCATCAGCTCAAGAGCACAGCACATTCTCCACTCATCATCGACCCAGAAATACAGCACATTCTCCACTCATCAACAACCATGAAACACAGCACATTCTTCACTCATCATCATCAACTCAGAAACAAGCACATTCTCCACTCATCATCAACAACCCAGAAACGTACCACATTCTTGATTCCTCATTGTCAACCCAGATGGGTTTTTCTGACAATCGACAGCGGTTTCATGGTATAAATAGACTCTTAATTTCAGATATTTTTTGTTGAATTCAAATTCCACCACCTGCGGTGGCAGGATGGGATTTACCCTAGGATTCTCTGGGAGGCTAGGGAGGAGATTGCAGAGCCTTTGGCTTTGATCTTCATGTCATCACTGGCTACAGGTATAGTGCCAGAAGATTGGAGGATAGCAAATGTAGTGCCCTTGTTCAAGAAGGGGAGTAGAGACCATCCTGGGAATTATAGACCGGTGAGCCTTACTTCTGTTGTCGGCAAAGTTTTGGAAAGAATTATAAGGGATAGGATTTATAATCATCTAGAGAGAAATAAATTGATTAGGGATAGTCAACATGGTTTTGTGAAGGGTAGGTCGTGCCTCACAAACCTTATCGAGTTTTTTGAAAAGGTGACCAAAGAGGTGGATAAGGGTAAGGCAGTTCACGTGGTGTATATGGCTTTTAGCAAAGCGTTTGATAAGGTTCCCCAAGGTAGGCTATTGCGGAAAATGCAGATACATGGGATTGAGGGTGATTTAGCAGTTTGGATCAGGCATTGGCTAGCTGATAGAAGACAGAGGGTGGTGGTTGATGGGAAATATTCAACCTAGAGTTCAGTTACAAGTGGTGTACCTCAGGGATCTGTTTTGGGGCCACTGCTGTTTGTCATTTTTATAAATGGCCTAGATAAGGGTGTAGAAGGATGGGTTAATAAATTTGCTGATGACACCAAAGTCGGAGGAGTTGTAGACAGTGAGGATGGATGTTACAGTTTGCAGAGGGACATAGATAAGCTGCAGAGCTGGGCTGAGAGGTGGCAAACGGAGTTTAATGCGGAAAAGTGTGAGGTGATTCACTTTGGTAAGAGTAACAGGAGTACAGAATATAGGGCTAATGGAAGGACTCTTGGTAGTGTCGACGAGCGGAGAGATCTTGGTGTACATGTGCACAGATCCCTGAAAGTTGGCACCCAGGTTGATAAGGTTGTTAAGAAGGTGTACGGTGTGTTAGCTTTTATTGGTAGAGGGATTGAATTTCGGAGCCGTGAGGTCATGTTGCAACTGTACAAAACTTGCGTACAGTTCTGGTTGCCGCATTATAAGAAGGATGTGGAGGCATTGGAAAGGGTGCAGAGGAGGTTTACCAGGATGTTGCCTGGTATGGTGGGAAGGTCTTATGAGGAAAGGCTGAGGGATTTGTGGTTGTTTTCATTAGAGAGAAGGTTGAGAGGTGACCTAATTGAGGCATATAAGATGATCAGAGGGTTAGGTAGGGTGGATAGTGAGAGCCTTTTTCCTCGGATGGTGACGACTAACACGAGGGGACATAGCTTTAAATTAAGGGGTGGTAATTATAGGGCAGATGTCAGAGGTAGGTTCTTTACTCAGAGGGTAGTAAGGGCGTGGAATGCCCTGCCTGCAGCAGTTGTGGACTCGCCAACTTTAAGGGCGTTCAAATGTTCAGTGGATAGGCATATGGATAACACTGGAATAGTTTAGGTTAGAGGGTCATTAGATTGTTTCCACTTGTCGGCGCAACATCGAGAGCCGAAGGGCCTGTACTGCGCTGTAGTGTTCTATGTTCTAAATAGGTTATTGATTGGTAAGGAGGTCAAAAGTTACAAGTAAAAGGCAGGAGAATGGGTTTGAGAAACCTATCAGCCATGATTGAATGGCAGAGCAGGCTCTATGGGCCAAATGGCCCAATTCTGCTCCTATATCTTCTGGTCTTATTTATAGTGAAGTTTATGTAGTTTTTATGAATTTTAGCAAAGCCTTTGACAAAGTCCCAATGGGAGACTTCTAAAGAAAGCAAATACACATGGCAAAAAGAGTAATATGATCAAATTAATTCAAAATTGGTTCAGTTGTAGGAGACAGAGGATGATGACGGAAGGCTGCTTTAGTGACAGGAAGCCAGTGTCTAGTGGCATATCACAAGGATCTGTGCTGGGTACCCTATTAGAGTAAGAAATCTCACAACACCAGGTTAAACTCCAACAGGTTTATTTGGTAGCAAAAGCCACTAGCTTTCAGAGCGCTGCTCCTTCGTCAGGTAAGTCAGCGCTGCACTGACTCCGGTGGTTGAAGGAGCACCACTCCGAAAGCCAGAGCCTTTTGCTACCAAATAAACCTGTTGAACTTTAATCTGGTATTGTGAGACTTCTTACCATGTTCACCCCAATCCAATGCCAGCATCTCCCCATCATGACTACTCTATTAGAAACACAGAAATTAGAAATAGAAGGACGCCATCTGGCCCATCAATTCTGCATCAACCACAATCCGACCCTGGCCCTATTCCCTTAACCCCACGTATTTACCCTGCTAATCCTCCTGACACTAGGGTCAATTTGGCATGGCCAATCAACTTAATCCTCACATCTGAGCCTGATTTAGTGATAGGGAAATTATGAGAGAGGATTTTTCGAGACACGATTTATTCCCACTTGGGAATAAATGGACATATTAGCAACATGGTTTTGTGAAGAGGAAGTCGTGCCTTACTAACTTGATCGAGTTTTTTGAGGAGGTGACGAAGATCTAGATGAGGGTAGGGCAGTGGATGTTGTCTACATGGGCTTCTATAAGGCCTTTGACAAAGTCCCTCATGGCAGACTTGTGCAGAAGGTGAAGTCGCTTGGGATCAGAGGTGAGCTGGCAAGGTGGACACAGAACTGGCTCGGTCACAGAGCACAGTCAGAAGTCTCACAACATCAGGTTAAAGTCCAACAGGTTTATTTGGTAGCAAATGCCTTTCGGAGCACTGCTCCTTCGTCAGATGAGTGGGAGTTCTATTCACAAACAGGGCATATAAAGACATAAATTCAATTAACAGAACAGTGAATGGAACGCAAGTCTTTACAGCTAATCAAGTTTTAAAGGTACAGTTAATGTGACTAGAGAGAGCGTTAAGCACAGGTTCAAGAGATGTGTATTGTCTTCAGACAGGACAGTTGGTGAGATTTTGCAAACCCAGGCAAGTCATGGGGGTTACAGACAGGGTGACATGAACCCAAGATCCCAGGTGAGGCCATCCTCATGTGCAGAACTTAGCTATCAGTCTCTGCTCAGCAGCTCTGTGCAGTCATATGTCGTGAAGGCCGCCTTGGAGAACACTTCCCTGAAGATCAGAGGCCAAATGCTCGTGACTGTGAATGTAAGCGTTCCCCAAAATGGCCTTCATGACACACAACAGTGCAGAGTCACTGAGCAGAGACTGATAGCCAAGTTCTGCACACATAAGGACGGCGTCAACCGGCGTCAATCTTGGATTCGTGTCACACTATCTATAACCCCCACGACTTGCCTGGACTTGCAAAATGTCACTACATGGCCCGTCTGGAGACGATAATGGAAGAACCCAGAGAGTGGTTGCGGAGGATTGCTTCTCTGAGTGGCGACCTGTGACTAGTGGTGTGCCGCAGGGATCGGTGTTGGGTCCATTGTTGTTTGTCATCTATATCAATGATCTGGATGTTAATGTGGTAAACTGGATCAGCAAATTTGCTGATGATGCAAAGATTGGAGGTGTAGTGGACAGTGAAGAAGGTTTTCAAAACTTACAGAGGGATTTGGACCACTAGAAAACTGGGCTGAAAAATGGCAAATGGAATTTAATGCAGACAAATGTGAGGTATTGCACTTTGGAAGGACAAACCAAAGTAGAATGAGCAGGGTAAATGGTAGGACTCTGAAGAGTGCAGTTGAACACAGGGATCTGGAAACAGAGGTACAGAATTCTCTAAAAGTGATGTCCCAGGTGGATAGGTTCGTAAAGAGTGCTTTTAGTACACTGGCCTTTATAAACAGGAGTATCGAGTATAAATGTTGGAGTGTTATGGTAAGGTTATATGAGGCATTGGTGAGGCTGAATTTAGAGTATTGTGTACAGTTTTGGTCACCTAGTTACAGGATGTAAATAAGGTTGAAAGAGTGCAGAGAAGGTTCACGAGGATGTTGCCGGGACTTGAGAAGCTGAGTTACAGAGAGAGATTGAATAGGTTCGGACTTTATTCCCTGGAGCGTAGAAGAATGAAGAGAGATTTGATAGAGGTGTATAAGATTTTGGTGGGTATAGATAGAGTGAATGCAAGCAGGCTTTTTCCACTGAGGCTAGGGGGGGAAAAACCAGAGGGCATGGGTTTAGGGTGAAAAGAGAAAAGTTTAAAGTGAATATTAGGGGCAGCTTCTTCACGCAGAGAGTGGTGGGTGTGTGGAATGAGCTGCTGGATAAAGTGGTAAATGCGGGGTCACTTCTAACATTTAAGAAAAACTTGGATGGGTTCATGGATGAGAGGGGTGTGGAGGGATATGGTCCAAGCGCAGGTCAGTGGGACTAGGCAAAAAATGGTTCGGCACAGACAAGAAGGGCCAAAAGGCCTGTTTCTGAGCTGTAATTTTCTACGGTTCTATGATACACATCTCTTCAACCTGTGCTTAATGCTCCCTCCGCTCACACTGTCTGTACCTTTAAAACTTGGTTAGCTGTAAAGACTTGCATTCCAATCATTATTCTATACATTGAGTTTGTGTCTTCATATGCCCTGTTTGTGAATAGAACTTCCACTCACCTGACAAAGGAGCAGCGCTCTGAAAGCTAGTGGCATTTGCTACCAAATAAACCTGTTAGACTTTAACCTGGTATAGTGAGACTTCTTATTGTACTTATCCCAGTCCAATGCCAGCATCTCCACATCATATCGGTCATAGAAGACAGAGGGTGGCAGTGGAAGGGTGTGTTTCTGAATGGAGGGCTGTGACAAGTGGTGTTCCCCGGGGATCAGTGCTGGGACTTTTGCTGTTTGGTATATCTATGAATTGGAGGAAAATGTAACTGGTTTGATTAGTAAGTTTGTGGATGACAAAGGTTGGAGGACCATCAGAGGATATAACAGGACATAGATTGGTTGGAGATTTGGGCAGAGAGATGGCAGATAGAGTTTATCTGGACAAATGTGAGATAATGCATTTTGGAAATCAAATACAGATACGAAATATACAATAAATGACAGACCCCTTTAGAGAACTGATAGGCAGAGGGATCTGGATGTATATGTACACAGGTCACAAAGTGGCAATGCAGGTGGAGAAGGTAGGCAAGAAGGCATACAGCATGCTTGCCTTCATCGGTCGGGGCACTGAGTTTAAAAATTAGCAAGTCATGTTGCAGTTTTCTCAAACCTTAGTTAGGTCGTACTTGAAATACAGGGCCTGATTTTACCATTTTCATTCTCAGTGCTGAATCCGGGCGTAATGCAGATCCAACTTTGAAATCTGCTTTCGGGCGCCCCCATATGCACACAGCCTGAAAAAAATTACAAGTTGCATGCGCGCTGTGGGCGGGGCTTAGCATGCCCGAAACTATTGGGGATCGGAATTGCCCATTGTCAATGTTGGCCGTCTACCTGATACGCTGCAGGAAAGGATGTCCCGAGGCATGGTACACTGGGGAGACCATGCAGACGCTACGACAACGGATGGATGAACACCGCTCAACCATCAGCAGGCAAGAGTGTTCTCTTCCTGTTGGGGAACACTTTAGTGGTGCCAGGCATTTGGCCTCTGATCTTTGGATAAGCGTTCTCCAAGGCAGCCTTCACGACACACGACAACGCAGAGTCGCTCAGCAGAGACCGATAGCCAAGTTCTGCACACATGAGAACGGCCTCAACCGGAATCTTGGGTTCGTGTCACACTATCTGTAACCCCCATAACTTGCCCGGGCTTACAAAATCTCACTAACTGTCCTGGCTGGAGACAATACACATCTCTTTAACCTGTGCTTGGCCCTCTCTTCACTCACATTGTTTGTACCTTTAAGACTTGATTACCTGTAAAGGCTTGCATTCCAACCATTATTTTGTAAATTGAGTTTGTGTCCTTATATGCCCTGTTTGTGAACAGAACTCCCATTTACCTGATGATGGAGCAGCGCTCCGAAAGCTACTGGTTTGTGCTACCAAATAAACCTGTTGGACTTTAACCTGGTGTTGTGAAACTTCTTATTGTGTTTACCTCAGTCCAACGCTGGCATATCCATATCATAATGAATTCCACACATTCACCACCCTCTGGGTGAAGAAATTTCACTTCATCTCAGTTCTAAAAGGTTTACTTCTTATCCTCAAACTATGAGCTCTAATTCTGAATCCCCCCACAATTGGGAACATACTTTCTGAATCTACAGGTCTAACCCATTCGAATTTTATAGGTTTCCAGGAGATCTCCTCTCACTCTTCTAAACTCCAGCGAACATAATCCTAACCGACTTAGGCTCTTCTCATATGACAGACCGGGCATCCCAAGAATCAGCCTGGTAAAACTTCATTGTACTCCCTCTATTGCAAAAACATTCTTCCTCAGATAAGGACACCAAAACTGTACACAATACGCCAGGTGTGGCCTCACCAACATCCCATATAATTGCAACAAAATATCCTTACCCCATACTCAAATGTTTTCGCTATGAAGGCCAACATATCATTTGCCTTCTTCACTGCCTGTTGTACCTGTACGCTTAATTTCAGTGACTGATGCCTGAAGAGACCAAAGTCTTGCTGAGCATCCACCTATCCCAATTTACATCCATTCAAATAATAATCTGTCTCCTTATTATTGCTACCAAAGTGGATAACCTTACATTTATCCATATTATTTTGGATCAGCCACGCATATGCCCACACACTCAACCTATCCACATCATGCTGACGCATCTCTGCATCTTCCTTACAACTCACCTCCCACCCAACTTTGTATCATCTGCAAATTTGGAGATATTACATTGTTTTCTCTTCCAAATCATTAATATATAATGTGAACATTTGGGGTCCTAGAGCAGATCCCTGCAGAACTCCACTAGTCACTGACTGCCAATCAGAAAAAGACCCATTTATGCCAACTCTTTGCTAACACAGGAATCAGTGCTGAGACCTCAACTCTTTATGATTTATATAAATGATTTGTATGAGGGACAGATGGTCTAGCTATTAAAATTTCTGATGACAGAAAGATAAGCAGGAAAGTTCTGAAGAGGACAAAAGGATGTAACAAAAGATATAAATAGGTCAAGTAAAGTGGGCAAAAGTCTGACAAATGGAGTATAATGTGAGAAAAGGCCAGGGTGTCCATTTTGGCAGGGCAAATAAAAAAAGCATATTTAAATGGTAAAAGATTACTGAGCTCTGAGATGCAAAGGGATCTGAGTGTCTTTGTGCATGAATTGCAAAAGGTTAAATTGCAGGTACAGCAAGTAACTTGGAAAGTTAATTCAATTAAATTGTTTATTGCAAGGGAGATTTAATACAAGAGTAGAGATTTTGTTCTTTGTTTCTTTGTTTATTATGCTTCAGTTCTATAGGACATTGGTGAGACCATATTTGTGTACTGTATTAGTGTTCACAGACATCTTCAGCCTCTCTTTACAACAATCTAGGTCGCTATCTGCTTCAAGAAGACAACCATCATCCCGATACCTAAGAAAAACCAAGCAGCATGTCTTAATGACTAGCGGCCAGTGGCTCTGACATCATTATGAAGTGCTTTGAAAGATTAGTCATGGCACAAATCAATTCCAGCCTCCCAGATTACATGAATCCACCACAGTTTGTCTACCGCCACAACAGGTCCACAGCAGACGTCATCTCTCTGGCCCTGCACTCAACCCTGGAATACTTAGATAACAAGGAAACCTATGTCAGACTCCTATTTATTGACTACAGCTTAGCCTTCAACATTATTTTTCCCACAAAACTTATCTTCAAACTCCGTGGCCTGGGATTCAGCACCTTCCCCTGCAACTGGATCCGGAATGTCCTAATTCACAGATCACAAAGGATAGGCAGCAATACCAGGATAAATACAATCATCCTCAAATCATCCCCACAGGGCTGTATTCTCAGCCCTCTACTATACTCCTTGTACACCTATGACTGTGCGGCCAAATTCCTCTCCAATTCGATATTCAAATTAGCTGATGACACCACCATAGTGGGTTGGATCTCAAACAATGACAAGACTGAGTACAGGAATGAGATAGAGAATCTGGTGAACTGGTGCGGCGACAATAATCTCTCCCTAAATGTCAACAAAATGAAGGAGATTGTCATCGATTTCAGGAAGTGTAAAGGAGAACATGCCCAGTCTACGTCAATGGGGATGAAGTAGAAAGGGTCCAACAGCTTCAAGATTTTAGGTTTCCAGAACACCAATAACCTGTTGTGGTTCTCCCCATGCCGACACTATAGTTAAGAAAGCCCACCAATGCCTCTACTTTCTCAGAAGACGAAGGAAATTTGGCATGTCAGCTATGATTCTCATCAACTTGTACAGAAAGCATTCTTTCTGGTTGTATCACAGCTCGGTATGGTTTCTGCTCTGCCCAAGACTGCAAGGAACTACAAAAGGTCATGAATGTAGCCCAATCCATCACGCAAACCAGCCTCCCATCCATTGACTCTGTCTATACATCCCGCTGTCTTGGCAAAGCAGCCAGCATAATTAAGGACCCCACGCACACCAGATATTCTCTCTTCCATCTTCGTCCTTCAGGAAAAAGATACAGAAGTTTGAGGTCATGTACCAACCGACTCAAGAATAGTTTTTCTCCTCCTGCTGTCGGATTTTTGAATGGACTCACTTTGCATTAAGTTGCTCTTTCTCTCCACCCTAGCTATGACTGTAACACTACATTCTGCACTCTCTCATTTCCTTTTCTATGAACGGTATATTTTGTCTGTATAGTGCGCATGAAACAATACTTTTCACTGTATGTTAATACATGTGACAATAATAAATCAAATCAAATCAAACGTAGTGGTATCCTTATTTAAGGAAAGATGTAAATGCATTAGCAGTTCAGAGAAGATTTACTAGATTAATAACATGAATGGATGGGTTCTCTTATGAGGAAAGGCTAGACAGACTGGGCTTGTAGCCACTGGAGTTTAGAAGAGTAACTTGATTGAAAAATATAAGATCCTGAACGGCCTTGACAGGTTGGATGTGAAGAGGATATTTTCTCATGTGGGAGAATCTAGAACTTGGGGTCATTGTTTAAAATTAAGGGATTGCCCATTTAGGACAGAGATGAGGAAGCCATTTTCTCTTAAAAGGACAGTGAGTCTTATAAAACTCACCACAAGGACTGTGATTAAACAGTCATATATCAACAGCAATGTTCATTATTTAACACTGAAAGGTTTACCTGATCAACATGTTACGTAACAGGGAGAAGTCACAGTGCTCGCCATTTTCAACTGGAATAGCATGAAAAATAAAACAGAATGAGTTAACAACTTCAGCAGATAAATCTGCAACCAGGCCCTGCAAAACTGATACAACGTAATATCTGTCAACAACTGGTCAGACATCAGGACCAGTTGTTCATGGACTGTGTCAGCTGGCGCATGTGTGGTTTCTCCCACTGCTTATGTCATGGGTGATGTGGAGATGCCGGCATTGGACTGGGGTGGGCACAGTAAGAAGTCTCACAACACCAGGTTAAATTCCAGCAGGTTTATTTGGTAGCACGAGCTTTCAGAGCATTGCTCCTTAGCCGATGAAGGAGCAGCGCTCTGAAAGCTCCTGCTACTAAACAAACTTGTTGGACTTTAACCTAGTGTTACAAACTCAGGTTTACAGCATGAAAACACGATCTTCAGCCCAACTTGTCCATGCCGCCCTTTTTTAAAACCCCTAAGCTAATCCCAATTGCCTGCATTTGGCCCATATCTCTCTATACCCATCGTACCCATGTAACTATCTAAATGCGTTTTAAAAGACAAAATTGTACCCGCCTCTACTCCTACCTCTGGCAGCTTGTTCCAGACACTCATCACCCTGTTAAAAAATTGTCCATCTGGATACTTTTGTATCTCTCCCCTCTCACCTTAAACCTATGCCCTCTAGTTTTAAACTTCCTTACCTTTGGCAAAAGATATTGACGGATCTGGCTGATCTGTGTCCATCATTATTTTATAAACCTCTATAAAATCACCCCTCAGCGTCCTACGCTCCTGAGAAAAAAGTCCCAGTCTATCCAGCCTCTCCTTATAACTCAATCCATCAAGTCCAGGTAGCATCCTAGTAAATCTTCTTGCACTCTTTCTAGTTTAATAATATATTTTCTATAATAGGGTGACCAGAACTGCACAAGTGTGATCTTACCAATGTCCTGTACAACTTCAACAAGACATCCCAACTCCTGTAGTCAATGTTCTGACCAATGAAACCACGCATGCCAAATGCCATAATCACTCTGTCCACTGTGACTCCACTTTCAAGAAGCTATGAACATGTACCCCTAGATCTTTTTGTTCTGTAACTCTCCCTGACCCCATACCATTAACTGAGTAAATCCTGCCCTGGTTCAATCTACCAAAATGCATCACCTCGCGTTTGTCTAAATTAAACTCCACCTGCCATTTGTCAGCCCACTGGCTCAATTGATCAAGATTCTGCTGCAATCGGAAATAACTTTCTTCACTGTCCATTATGCTTCTAATCTTCATGTCATCTGCAAACTTACTAACCATGCATCCTGTATTCTCATTCACATCATTAATATAAATGACAAATAACAGTGGACCCAGCACTGATCCCTGAGGCACACGGCAGGTCACAGGCCTCCAGTTTGAAAAACAACCTCCTACAACCACCCTCTGGCTTCTGTCAAGAAGCCAACTCTGTAACCATTTAGATGCCTCACCCTGGATCCATTGAGATTTAACTTTACGCAACAACCTACCATGCGGTACCTTGTCAAAGGCCTTGCTAAAGTCCATGTAGACAACATCAACTGCACTGCCCTCATCTACTTTCTTGGTCACCCCCTCAAAAAACTCAATCAAATTTGTGAGACATGATTTTCCACTCACAGAGCCATGCTGACTGTCCCTAATCAATCCTTGCATCTTTAAATGCCTGTAGATCCTGTCTCTCAAAATACCTTCCAACAATTTACCCACCATAGATGTGAGGCTCATTGGCCTGTAGGTCCCAGGCTTTTCCCTGCAGCCCTTTTTAAACAAAGGCACAACATTTGCCACTCTGCAATCTTCAAGCACCTCACCTGTGTCTATCGATGATTCAAATATCTCAGCTAGGGGACCTGCAATTTCCTCCCTAGCCTCCCACAATGTCCTGGGATACACTTCATCAGGTCCCGGGGATTTATCTACCTTTAAGACTTACAGCACCTCCTTCCTGGTAACACTCCTCAAGAGTGTTTATTTCCCCAAGTTCCCTAACATCCATGCTTTTCTCAGCAGTAAGTACTGATGAGAAATATTCATTTAGGATCTCACCATCACCGCTCAGCAGAAAAGAGGTGGTAAAGGAGGCTGTGGTGGGGGTGGAAAGTAGGCACATGCAAGTATTAGCATCAGCTGATGGACACACACCCATGACACAGAAGTCTCTCAATGTCCTCATTGTGATCCCTCCCCTCCCCTCATCACACCCGCCCTAATGTCTCTATCAGGTTTACATGTCCAATTCAAAATTCATCAACAACGTTGAATATGAAAACTACATTCATAGAATCCTACAGTGCATAGAATCCATTCAGTCCATCATGTCTGCACTGACCACAGTCCCACCCAGGCCCTATCCCCATAATCCTGTGCATTTACCCTAGCAAGTCCCCCTGACACTAAGGGTCAATTTAGCACGGTCAATCTGCCTAACCTGCACATCTTTGGAGTGTGGAAGGAAACCAGAGCACCTGGAGGAAACCCACACAGACACAGAGAGAATGTTCAAACTCCACACAGACATTGACCCAAGCTGGGAATTGAACCAGTGTCTCTGGCACTGTGAGGCAGCAGTGCTAACATGCTGCTCGGAGCTCAGATCACTGTTCAGATAATACAATGCAAACACAGTCTTTATTGCTACTTTCCAAGCTTGATTCAGTTAGACGAACTGAATAAAGGCTCAATGAAATCTGAAACCATTCATCTTCAAAATATGATGAAAAAACAAACAGGAGGGAATGTAAGTGTCTGCCAGCAAAATGAAGTTTGTAGTCATAGATGCTGTGAGATTTCCACTTTTATGTATCAGTTAAAATGGGGTGTGGTTCTCAATAAATTACTGTCTTTCAATGCTGAAATGGAAATTACATTTGATTCAGAAATAGGATGACAATCTTGTACTGCATCTTTGCCCTTTTTTGAACAAGTTTTGGGAGTTGCAGACTGCATTTGCAGTTGTGGAATTAAAAATAAATGTTTGGAAATGTGCACCTTCTATAGCCGTAGGCACACCAAAGTCAGACAAACTGATACTAGTGACGCTCAGGGCTGTTTGTCTAAGTTCTTCTTGGAGATATCAAACACTGGTATACAGTGGTGAGGTGAGTAAATATAATTTATTGGAAAAACAGTGGAAATAGAGCGTGTGTAGATTATGCAGCTTCTACTAATTTTAACACCGATTTAGATGTGTACTTGCTATATATAATTAAGATGTTCAACACAGAGACAGAAGTTGAGTTATTAAGTATCATAGAACCATAGAAAGGTACAGCTCAGAAACAGGCCTTTTGGCCCTTCTTGTCTGTGCCGAACCATTTTTTGCCTCGTCCCACTGACCTGCACTTGGACCATATCCCTCCACACCCCTCTCATCCATGTACACGTCCAAGTTTTTTTTAAATGTTAAAAGTGACCCAGCATTTACCACTTTATTCTGCCGCTCATTCCACACACCCACCACTCTCTGTGTGAAGAAGCCCCCCTAATATTCCCTTTAAACTTTTCTCCTTTCACCCCTAACCCATGCCCTCTGGTTTTTTTCTCCCCTAGCCTCAGTGGAAAAAGCCTGCTTGCATTCACTCTATCTATACCCATCAAAATCTTATACACCTCTATCAAATCTCCCCTCATTCTTCTACGCTCCAGGGAATAATATCCTAACCTATTCAATCTCTCTCTGTAACTCAGCTTCTCAAGTCCCAGCAACATCCTCGTGAACCTTCTCTGCACTCTTTCAACTTATTTATATCCTTCCTGTAACTAGGTGACCAAAATTAAGAACATAAGAAATAGGAGCAGGAGTAGGCCTCAGGAAGTAGGCTCAGGAGTAGGCTTCAGGAAGGACAGGGAGGATGGCAGAAGAGGTGGTGGAGTGGCACTGTTGATCAGGGACAGTGTCATGGCTGCAGAGAAAGAGGATGCTGGGGAGGGACTATCTACAGAGTCTCTGTGGGTGGAAGTTACGAACAGCAAAGGGTCGAAAACTTTGCTGGGTGTATTCTATAGGCCACCCAATAGTGACAGGGAAGTTGAAGTGCAGATAGGGAAACAGATTCTGGAGAGATGTATTAATAACAGAGTTGTCGTGATGGGAGACTTCAATTTCCCAAACATCGACTGGAATATCCCTAGGGTAAGGGGTTTGGATGGGGAGGAGTTTGTTAGGTGTGTTCAGGAAGGTTTCCTGACACAGTATGTGGATAAGCCTACGAGGGGAGAGGCTGTACTTGACCTGGTACTGGCGAATGAACCAGGGCAGGTGATGGATCTCTCGGTAGGAGAGCATCTTGGGAATGGTGACCATAATTCTATCTCCTTCACAATTGCATTGGAACGAGATAGGATCAGGCAGGCTAGGAAGGTGTTTGTCTGGAGTAAGGGGAGATGCGAAGAAGTCAGGAAGTTACTTGGACAAATAAACTGGAAGGAGGCGTTCTTAGGGAAAAGTACCGAAGGAAGGTGGAGGATATTCAAGGAATGTTTGTCTGGAGCTATGCATGACAACGTTCCGATGAGACAAGGGGGTTTTGGTAGGTCGCGGGAACCGTGGTGCACGAAGGCTGTGTTGAACCTAGTCAGGAGGAAAGGGAAGATGTACAAAAGGTTCAGGGAACTAGGAGAGGTTAAGGATCTTGAGGAGTATAAGGACTGTAGAAAGGAGCTTAAAAGGGAAATTAGGAGAGCCAGAAGGGGTCATGAGAAGACCTTGGCGGGTAAGATTAAGGAGAATCCCAAGGCCTTCTATAAATATGTGAAAGGTAAAAGGATGAGAAGAGAAGGGATAGGACCTATAAAAGGTGAAGGGGGAAAGGTGTGTGTGGAACCAGAAGAAATGGCAGAGGTGCTTAATGAGTGCTTTGCCTCAGTATTCACGGTGGAAGCTGATCTGGGAGATTTTGCTACGGATTTTGCAGCAGATGGAAAAGATTGAGTTTGTGGATATTAAGGTGGAGGATGTGTTAGAACTTTTGAATTCTATCAAGATAGATAAGTCGCCGGGACCAGATGGGATGTACCCCAGGATACTGTGGGAGGCGAGGGAAGTGATTGCAGAGCCCTTGGCGATGATCTTTGCGTCGTCAATGGAGACGGGAGAGGTTCCGGAAGATTGGAGGATTGCGGATGTAGTCCCTATTTTCAAGAAAGGGAACAGAGATAGCCCGGGAAATTACTAACCGGTGAGTCTGACCTCAGCGGTTGGTAAGCTGATGGAGAGGCTTCTGAGGGACAAGATTTATGAGCATTTGGAGAGGTTTGACATGATCAGGAATAGTCAGCATGGATTTGTCAAGGGCAGGTCATGCCTTACGAGCCTAGTTGAGTTCTTCGATAATGTGACTGAACACATTGACGAAGGAAGTGCCGTGGACGTGGTGTACATGGACTTCAGCAAGGCGTTTGATAAGGTCCCCCATGCAAGACTTCTTGAGAAGGTGAGAGGGCATGGGATCCAAGGGCCTTTGGCCTTGTGGATCCAGAACTGGCTTGCCTGCAGAAGGCAGAGAGTGGTTGTGGATGGGTCTTTTTCTGAATGGAGGTCAGTCACCAGTGGAGTGCCCCAGGGATCTGTTCTAGGACCCTAGCTGTTTGTCATTTTCATACATGACATAGATGAGGAAGTGGAGGGATGGGTAAGTAAGTTCGCTGATGACACGAAGGTCGGTGGTGTTGTGGATGGTCTGGAAGGATGTCAAAAGTTGCAGCAGGACATAAATAGGATGCAGGACTGGGCGGAGAAGTGGCAGATGGACTTCAACGCGGATAAATGCGTAGTCGTCCATTTTGGCAGAACCAACGGGATGAACGAGTACACCATCAAGGGCAGGAGTCTTAGTAGTGTTGAAGAGCAGAAGGATCTTGGGGTCCGGGTCCACAGGACTCTTAAATCGGCCTCGCAGGTGGAAGAGGTGGTCAAGAAGGCGTATGGTGTACTGGCCTTCATTAATCGAGGGATTGAGTTTAGGAGTCGGGAGGTAATGCTGCAACTTTATAAGACCCTTGTCAGGCCTCATTTGGAGTACTGTGCGCAGTTCTGGTCGCCTCACTATAGGAAAGACGTAGAAGCTATTGAAAGGGTACAGAGGAGATTTACAAGGATGTTGCCTGGACTGGGAGGCATGCCTTATGAAGTTAGGTTGAGGGAGCTGGGTCTCTTCCCTGGAGAGGCGAAGGTTGAGAGGCGACCTGATAGAAGTTTATAAAATGTTGAGAGGAATAGATAGGGTGGATTCTCAGAGGCTATTTCCCCGGGTTGAAATGGTCGCTACGAGAGGACACAGATTTAAGGTGCGGGGAGGAAAGTACAGAAGTGATGTTAGGGGTAAGTTTTTCACTCAGAGGGTGGTGAGTGAATGGAATCGGCTGCTGTCAGTAGTGGTGGAGGCGAACTCGCTGGGGTCTTTTAAAAGACTTCTGGATGAGTATATGGGGTTTTATGGGATTGGGGGTTATAGATAGGTCTATAGATTGGTAGGTGTTGATGTGATCGGCGCAACTCGCGGGCCGAAGGGCCTGTTTGTGCTGTAGTGTTCTATGTTCTATCTAGCCCTTCGAGCCTGCCCCGCCATTCAGTAAGATCATGGCTGATCTGAAGTGGCTCAGTTCCACTTTCCCGCCTTCTCCCCATAACCCTTAATCCCCTTGCCTACCAAAAACCTATCTACCCGCGTCTTAAATATATCTAGCGAGGCAGCCTCCATCACTTCAACGGGCAGAGAATTCCAGAGATTCACCACCCTTTGAGTGAAGAAGTTCCTCCTCAACTCCGTTCTAAACTGCACCCCCCCCTTATCTTGAGGCTGTGCCCTCTAGTCCTACTGTCCTTTCTGAGCGGGAAGAGCCTCTCCACCTCTATCCTATCCATCCCATTCATCATCTTATACGTCTCAATGAGATCTCCCCTCATTCTTCTAAAGTCTAACGAGTACAAGCCTAGTTTATTCAGCCTCTCCTCATAGCTCAACCCCTTCAACTCCGATATCAGCCTAGTGAACCTCCTCTGCACTCCCTCCAAGGCCAAAATATCCTTGCGCAAGTGCGGCGACCAAAACTGCACACAGTACTCCAGCTGCGGCCTCATCAGTGCCCTGTACAGTTGCAGCAAGACCTCCCTACTTTTATATTCAATCCCCCTCGCTATGAAGGCCAGCATCCCATTCGCCTTCCTGACCACCTGCTGCACTTGCAGGCTGGGTTTTTGCGACTCATGCACAAGGACCCCGAGGTCCCTCTGCACCGTAGCATGCTGCAGCCTTTTGCCACGTAAGTAATAGTCCTTCCTACCATTATTCCTACCAAAGTGGACAACTTCACACTTGCCAACATTAAATTCCATTTGCCAGTTCCTCACCCATTCGCTCAGCCTATCTAGATCCCTCTGCAGACATTCCACACCCTCCGCACAATTTGCCGTTCCACCAATCTTGGTGTCATCAGCAAATTTTGACACCTTACACTCGGTTCCCTCCTCCAGATCATCTATATAAATGGTAAATAGCTGAGGCCCCATCACCGATCCCTGGGGCACTCCACTAGTCACCAACCGCCAATCCGAATAGCACCCATTGACACCCACTCTCTGCCTCCTATTTGACAGCCAATCCCCTATCCACGCTAACACCCTACCCCCAACTCCATGCCCCCTAACCTTCTGTAACAACCTCTTGTGCGGCACCTTATCAAACGCCTTCTGAAAATCAAGAAACACCACATCCACTGGTTCTCCTCTATCCATCGCACTAGACACATCCTCATAGAATTCCAATAAATTTGTCAGACACGATTTCCCCTTAACAAAACCGTGCTGCGTCTGCTCGACCAAACAATTCTCCTCAAGATGCCTCGCTATTTTCTCCTTGATGAAGGATTCAAGCATTTTACCTACAACAGACGTTAAACTAACCGGCCTATAATTCCCTGCCTTTTGCCTGCTACCCTTTCTAAACAACGGCTTAACATTAGCCGTTTTCCAATCTTCTGGCACTTCCCCGGAATCCAGCGAGGTTTGGAAAATAATCATCAAGGCATCCACTATCACCTCCGCCATTTCTTTCAGAACCCTTGGATGCATTCCATCCGGTCCTGGGGACTTGTCCACAGTCAGTCCCTCTAGTCTGTCTAGCATTGCCTCTCTAGTAACAATAATGTCATTCAGGCCCTCCAGTCCTACCATCTTTCCATCGTTAACACCCGGGAAACTATTCACGTCCTGCTCCGTGAAGACCGAAGCAAAAAAGTTATTCAAGGCCTCAGCCATTTCCTCATCCCCCACCACTAAGTCCCCCCTCTCATCCTCTAAGGGTGCAACATTCACTCTAGCCAGCCCCTTCCTTTTTATATATTTATAAAAACTCTTACTATCCTTTTTTATATTTAGCGCTAGCCCAGCTTCATAGTTTATCCTTCCTTTCTTTATCAACTTCTTCGTCATTTTTTGTTGATATTTAAACCTCTCCCAATCCTCTTCTTGCCCACTACTCTTAGCCACTCTAAATGCATCAGCTTTTAATTTAATACTCTCCTTTACCTCCTTCGTTATCCACGGCTGATTATCTCTCCTCCTACAATCCTTTTCAACCATTGGAATAAATTTCTGCTGAGCACCAAGAAAGATTTCCTTAAAGATCCTCCACTGTTCCTCAGCAGACCTACCCTCCAATGTGCTCCTCCAATCAACATTCGCCAATTCCTCTCTCATCCTATAGTACTCCCCTCTGTTCAAACAAAGGACACAGGTCCGGGAACCCACTTTCTCCTCCTCCATCTGCATCAGAAACTCCACCATACAATGATCACTCTTCCCAAGAGGATCCTTCACCACAAGGTCTACCTGCCTCATTACATAACACCAGATCCAAGATAGCTCGCTCCCTCGTCGGCTCCAACACACACTGTTCAAGGAAACTATCCCAGCAGCATTCCAAGAACATTGTTCTCCGGAGCAGTGTACCTGGTGGCTTTGGTGAGTGTTGAATTTACTTGGAATCACTTTCTGACTGCACTTCCAGTTCGCGGGGTTTCTGTGTGTGTATTTTACTTCCGTACCGGAAGTTAGGCAAGGGGATTGTCGGGAAGGGGGAGCGGGGGTATAAAAAGAAGGCAGTGATAGACAGTGGGCAGCGTCGGGAGCGGGCAGCGGAGTGAGTGGGGAGCTGAGTGAGAGTTATAAGGGCTTTGGCTTGCTGGGCTTAGGCAAGAGCAGGCTTAGAGAAGGTGAGTTGCAGTTTCTATCTTTCCCGGGTCGTGTTTCGACACATACAAACCCAAGGGAGGTTGGGACATGGCAAGGGGCTATGGGGAGGAACATAAGCTGTGTTAGGTGCCACATGTGGGAGTTCTTGGAGGCATCACGTCTCCCAAGGGTCCACATCTGTGTTAAGTGTTTAGAGTTGCAGCGGTTAAGGGCCCGGGTCGGGCAACTAGAGGTGCGTTTGGAGGATGCGTTAAGGAAAATGAAGAGTTCATGGCTAGGAACCATGAGCAAGAGGAGGTCTCAGGGGCTGAGGAGCAGGATGGGTGGACAACTGTCAAGAGGAAGAAGAGGAAGAAGAAGGATAGTCCTGGTCCTCAGACCTCCCCAGTGGCTCCCCAAGGTTCACTGACAGGGGCACAAAAGGATAGACAGGAGGGCCAGAATGACTTAGAGGGACAGAAGGGGGCTGGCAATGTGATAGTGGTAGGGGATGGGAAGGTCAAAGGAATCGACAGGAGGTTCTGTGGGCAGATGCGTGACTCCAGGATGGTGGTCTGCCTCCCTGCAGCAGGGGTACAGGACATAACGGAAAGGGTAGAGGGAATTTTGAAAGGGGAGGGGACCCAGGCAGAGGTAATAATACACGCAGGGGAGAGGGACGTAGGAAGGCGGAATAGGGCAGATGTACGTAGGCAATTTAGGGAGTTGGGGTGCAAACTGAAGAGCAGGACCTCCAGGGTGGCATTCTCTGGGCTGCTGCCTAGTACCGGCAGGGCTAGGAATAACAAGATCATGCAGCTGAATGCATGGCTGAGGGATTGGTGCAGGGTAGAGGGCTTTACTTTTGTAGACCACTGGGAGGTATTTGTGAGAGAAGGGCAACTGTATCGGAGGGATGGGGAACATTTGAATGGGAGAGGGACAAATGTCTTAGCAGGAAGGTTAGCTGGAGTGTTTAGCCAGGGTTTAAACTAATAGGGAGGGGGGGTGGGGATGTGACTGATAGCTCATTAGACACTTGGGTCAGGAGGGAGTTGGGTGATAGGGTAGGTTTGGGTGAAAGGAAAATTATCAGGGAGAAGGAAGTTCCGAGTGGCCCTGGTGGGTTGGACTGCGTCTGTTTCAATGCGAGGAGTGTGACACGTAAGACAGATGAGCTTAGGGCCTTGATGTTTGTGAGGAAGTTAGATGTGGTGGCAGTAACAGAGACATGGTTACGTGAAGGGCAGGATTGGCAGCTGAATGTTCCTGGGTGTAAGTGTTTTAGGTGTGACAGAGGAGGGTTGAAGAGAGGTGGTGGGGTGGCGTTGTTAGTAAAGGAGCACATCACAGCAGTGCAGAGGGAGGACAATATGGAGGAGTTAGGGATTGAGTCGCTGTGGGTGGAGTTGAGGAATAAAAAGGGAGAGATTACGATGCTAGGGGTATACTATAGGCCACCCAACAGCCCGAGGTCAGTGGAGGAAGGTATTTGCAGAGGCATTTTAGATAGGTGCAGAAAGAATAAGGTGGTTGTACTGGGTGACTTTAATCTTCCTGGAGTGGATTGGAAGGTGCCTAGAGCTGGGGGTACGGAGGGAGAGGAGTTTGTAAAGTGTGTGTTGGAAGGGTCCCTAGAGCAGTATGTAACTAGTCCGACTAGGGAGGGGGCTATACTGGATTTAGTGCTGGGAAATGAGCCGGGGCAGGTGGTTGAGGTTGAGGTAGGCAAACATGTGGCTAACAGTGACCAGAAGTCCGTCTACTTTAGGATAAAAATGGAAAGGGATGAGTGCCGTCCGAAGGGGAGGGTTCTGAACTGGGGGAAGGCGAGCTATAGTCGGATTAGGAGGGAGCTGAAGGACACTGATTGGGAGGGGTTGTTAGCTGGCAAGTCCACGGTTGGTAAGTGGGAGGTTTTTAAGGGCAAACTGAAAATGTTGCAGGAAAGGCAAGTGCCGGTAAAGAGGAAGGATGGGAAAGGCAGGATTAGAGAGCCGTGGATTACAGGGGAGATAGAAGACTTGGTCAGGAAGAAGAGGGAGGCATATGTTAGGTCGAAACAACTGGGAACGGAGAGTGCGCTGGAGGAATATAGAGAGAGTAGGAGGGAGCTAAAAAGGGGAGTTAGAAGGGCGGAAAGGGGGCATGAAATGGCTTTGGCTGATAGGATTAAGGAAAATCCAAAAGCATTTTACTCTTATATTAGGAGCAAGAGAGTGGTTAGAGGGAAAATTGGTCCTCTTAGGGATAAGGGAGGGGAGCTATGTATCGAGACTGAGGGAATGGGTGAGATCCTGAAGGAGAGGGGATTGGTGTCGTGTAGTGTCTTGGAGGGAGCTGTAGATCAGTGGAAGGAAATATCCATTACGAGGGAGGAAGTGCTAAGGTTTTTAGGTAGCATAAAAACGGATAAAGCTCCGGGGCCTGATGGTATTTATCCCAGGCTGCTTAGGGAGGTGAAAGATGAAATTGCTGGGCCTCTGACGCAAATCTTTGTCTCTTCTTTGGACACAGGTGAGGTCCCAGAAGACTGGAGGGTAGCTAATGTGGTACCGCTGTTTAAAAAGGGTAGTAGGGATAACCCTGGTAATTTTAGACCAGTGAGTTTGACATCGGAGGTAGGAAAATTATTGGAAAAAATTCTTAGGGATAGGATGTATGAGCATTTGGAGCGTTGCAATCTGATTAGAGGTACGCAACATGGCTTTGTTTGGGGGAGGTCTTGCCTTACGAATCTGGTGGAATTCTTTGAGGAGGTGACAAAAACGGTTGACGATGGGCGAGCCGTTGATGTCATCTATATGGATTTCAGTAAGACGTTTGACAAAGTCCCTCACGGTAGGCTGGTAGAAAAGGTTAAGGCACATGGGATACAAGGACAGGCAGCTAGGCGGATCGAAAACTGGCTGGGAAATAGGAGACAGAGAGTAGTTGTTGAGGGGACCTTTTCTGGCTGGAGGCCAGTCACCAGTGGTGTGCCGCAGAGCTCAGTACTGGGACCTCTCCTCTTTGTAGTATATATAAACGACTTGGAAGAGGGTGTACGTGGTGCGATCAGCAAATTTGTGGATGACACCAAGATGGTAGGATTGGCAGATACTGAGAGGACTGTCAGGTGACACAGCAGGATATAGATAGGTTGGTATATTGGGCAGATAGATGGCAGATGGAATTTAATCCTGACAAATGTGAGGTGATGCATTTTGGAAGAAATTATGCAGGGAGGAGTTATGTGATAAAAGGTAGACCGATTAAGAGTATAGAGATACAGAGGGACCTGGGAGTGCAGGTGCACAACTCTCTGAAGGTGTCGACACAGGTAGAGAAGGTTGTGAAGAAAGCTTATGGAATGCTAGCCTTTATAGGAAGGGGTATAGAGTATAAGAGCTGCCGTCTAATGCTTCAGTTGTACAGAACGTTGGTTAGACCGCATTTGGAGTACTGAGTCCAGTTCTGGTCACCTTACTACCGGAAGGACGTGGAGACCCCGGAGAGGGTGCAGAGGAGGTTTACCAGGATGTTGCCTGGCATGGAAGGACTGAGTTACGAGGAAAGGTTGGAGAAACTGGGCCTCTTCTCCTTAGAAAGACGGAGATTAAGGGGTGACATGATAGAGGTATATAAAATACTGAAGGGAATAGATAAACAGTGGTAGGCTTTTCCCTAGATTGGGGACAATTACGAAAGGTCATGATCTAAGGGTGAGGGGGGAGAAGTATAATTTGGATACGAGAGGAAGGTTTTTCACGCAGAGGGTGGTAGGGGTATGGAACGTGCTACCAAGTAAGGTGGTGGAGGCAGGCACGTTGGACTTGTTTAAGGTTTACTTAGACAGACACATGAGTGAAGGAAGAATGGAGGGTTATAGTAGAGGGTATTAAATAGGGTCAGAGCCTCGGGACGACACCGGAAACGTAGTTTTATATGTTAACGTATTGTCTTTTTATTCCACAGGGTCGGTCCACCTTGTTGTCAAACGAGGGGCATGCACACGGTGGGTCGTGCGTGGGCTGCTCTTGGAGGTTCCGGGAGTGGCCTAGTACTTCGTGTCGTTGTGTGTGCTTAATCCTGGACCAGCAGACGGGCACCGCAACAGCTCGGTGACTATCACTGCTAGCTGTGCAGATACATGGATTTGGGCCTGTGTCCGTGGGAGTTTGCGCATTCTCCCTGTGGTTGCGTGGGTTTCCTCCGGGCGCTCCGGTTTCCTCCCACACCCCAAAGATGTGCTCTTAGGCTGACTGGTGTACCAAATTGACACTATTCTCCCCTGAATCTGGCTACATTAGGGGTTCCACTCACATACACACAGGGCAGGGTAGGTGTGGGAAGATGCGGCGGCGTGGGCTCGTTGGGCCGAAGGGCCTGTTTCCCGTGCTGGTATGTTCTTTGTTCTAAGAACTCTTCCTCAAGCCCAGCGTGTCCAACATGGGTCGACCAATCAATATGTAGATTGAAATCCCCCATAATTATCGCTGTTCCATTCCTGCACGCCGCATTTATTTGCGCGTTAATAGTCCGCCCCACCTCCAGATCATTATTTGGGGGCCTATAGACGACACCCACCAGCGTCTTCCTCCCTTTGCTGTTCCTAATCTCCACCCACAACAATTCCACATTCTGCTCTTTGGCTCCTGTATCTTCCCTTACTACCACCGTGATGCTATCCTTAATCATCAGAGCTACACCCCCCCCTTCTTTTTCCTCCCGCCTATCCTTCCTAAACCCTTGATACCCCTGGACATTCAGCTCCCAGTCCCTGTCACCTTGCAGCCATGTCTCTGTAATAGCCACCAGATCATATCCATTTGTGCTGATCTGCGCCACCAGCTCATTCACTTTATTCCGAATGCTTCGTGCATCCAGATAAAGTGCCTTCATCCCAGCCTTCACCTGTACCTATTTGCAGGAACGCTACCAACCTTACTCACGCACCCTACTCCCTTTATTATTGGGACATCCTTGGCGTCTTCCCGTACCTGTACCCTCTCCTTTACTTTAGATCCTGTAATTTCACCTACCCCACTGACCCCCCCCCACCCCCAAATTAGTTTAAAGCCCTGTCTACAGTCCTATTTACATGATTTGCCAGGACTCTGGTCCCAGCATAGTTCAGACCAACACCATCCCACCTGAACAGGTCCCACCTACCCCAATACTGTTGCCAATGCCCCATAAATTCAAACCCATTCCTCCCACACCAATCCCTGAGCCACCCATTCACCTCTTTAATCCTATCTACCCTATGCCTGTCTGCACACGGTTCAGGTAGTAATGCAGAAATAACCACCTTGTCGGTTCTACTTTTTAATTCCATTCCCAGCTTTTCATACTCCCTCCCCAGATCCTCAGTTCGCATTTTGCCTACGTCGTTGGCACCCACATGCACGACAACGACCGGATTCTCACCCTTCCACTCCTGGTTCCTCTGCAGCCCAGATGCGACATCCTGGACCCGAGCACCAGGCAGACAACACACCCTTCTGTGCTCTTTGTCATTGTGACAAAGGACAGTGTCAATACCCTTAACCACACTATCCCCAATTACCACTACATTCCTTTTCACTTTCTCTTTGTCAATGTTCTGTGTCTGCATCACTGTACCGTGTGCAGTTTGCTCACCTACGTCACAGCCCTCGTTCTTGTCCACACTGGAAGCAAAAACCTCAAACCTGTTATGCAGATTGAGAGGCTGAGGTATTCGGTCCCCACCCTCCTTCCTCCTCTCCCCACCCTCCTTCCTCCTCTCAGCAGCCCCCTCCTGTTCCTGACCCTTAGGGTGAGCCAGTCCAGGGGGGGGTGGATGTCTCTTGCACCCCATTATCAATGGCACCCTCCCTCTCCCTGATGAGCCTCAGTGTCTGTAGCTCAGAGGCCAGCTCATCTACTTTGAGCTGCAGCTCCTCCAGCAACCTGCATTTCCTGCAGACATGGTCACATGGAAGGATCCTGGGGTCCACCAGCTCCCACATCATACAGAAACAGCACATCACATGCCCCTCCATTATTCCCCTTTAGTAATACTGAACACCGTTTTCGAGTCAAACTCACCTGGCCCTTTTCTCCAAAGCCCTTTGATCCTAAGCCCTAACAGCTCACTCTGCTTCCCTCTCACTCCGCTGCCCGCTGTCTACAGCAGGCCTCCTTTTAAACCTAGCACCGTTTGAAAAACTCCTTACCCACAAATCCCTGCGAGCCACCCCCTTTGTACTCTTAAAGCAATAAACACGAAAAAGCCCGCGAAAATGATTTTAAGTGATTTTAAAGGTTTTAAAAGGTAATTGCTTACCTTACTCAGTGCTCCTTCACTCCGCCCGCTCCAGCGAACAATGCAACAAAATTGTACACAATACTCTAAATTCGGCCTCACCAACACCTCATATAACCTTACCATAACACTCCAACTTTTGTACTCGATACTCCAATTTATAAAGGCCAATGTACCAAAAGCACTCTTTATGACCCTATCCACCTGTGACATCACTCTTAGGGAATTCTGTTTCTGTATTCCCAAATCCCTCTGTTCAACTGCACTCTTCAGAGTCCTACCATTTACTCTGTACCTTCTACTTTGGTTTGTCCTTCCAAAGTGCAATACCTCATATTTGTCTGCATTAAATTCCATCTGCCATCTTTCAGCCCAGTTTTCTAGTGGTCCAAATCCCTCTGCAAGTTTTGAAAACCTTCCTCACTGTCCACTACACCTCCAATCTTTGTATCATCAGCAAATTTGCTAATCCAGTTTACCACATTATCATCCAGATCTTTGATATAGATGACAAACAACAATGGACCCAACACCGAACCCTGCGGCACACCACTAGTCACAGGCAGCCACTCAGAGAAGCAATCCTCCACAACCACTCTCTGGCTTAAACATAGAACATAGAACATTACAGCGCAGAACAGGCCCTTCGGCCCACGATGCTGCGCCAACCAGTTAAAAAACAATGACCCTCTAACCTAAACCAATCCCTTTCCATCCATAAACCTATCCACGACTCTCTTAAACGCCCCCAAACTAGGCGCATTTACAACTGCAGCAGGCAGGGCATTCCAATCCCTCACCACCCTCTGGGTAAAGAACCTACCCCTGACATCCGTCCTATAACCACCCCCCCTTAATTTAAAGCTATGCCCCCTCGTGCTAGCTTTCTCCATCCGAGGAAAAAGGCTATCATTGTCCACCCTATCTAAACCTCTAATCATCTTATCTGTTTCAATAAGATCCCCTCTTAGCCGCCTTCTTTCTAACGAAAACAACCCCAAATCCCTCAGTCTCTCCTCATAGGACCTCCCCTCCATACCAGGCAACATCCTGGTAAACCCCCTCCGCACCCTCTCCAAAGCCTCCACATCCTTCCTATAATGTGGGGACCAGAACTGCACACAATACTCCAAGTGCGGCCGCACCAGAGTTGTGTACAGTTGCAACATGACGCTGCGACTCCTAAATTCAATCCCCCTACCAATAAACGCCAAGACACCATATGCCTTCTTAACAACCTTATCTACTTGATTCCCAACTTTCAGGGATCTATGTATACATACACCTAGATCCCTCTGTTCATCCACACTATTCAGAGTCCTCCCATTAGCCCTATACTCGACACATCTGTTATTCCTGCCAAAGTGAATTACCTCACACTTCTCCGTATTAAACTCCATCAGCCACCTCTCGGCCCAGCTCTGCAACCTGTCCAAGTCTCCCTGCAAACTGTGACACCCTTCCTCACTATCTACCGCACCTCCGACTTTGGTGTCATCAGCAAATTTACTAATCCACCCAACTATACCCTCATCCAGATCATTAATAAAAATTACAAACAGCAGTGGCCCCAAAACAGATCCCTGAGGCACACCACTCGTAACTGAACTCCATGACGAATACTTACCATCAACCACCACCCTCTGTCTCCTACCTGCTAGCCAATTCCTGATCCAATTACCTAGATTACCCCCAATCCCATACATCTGCATTTTCTGCAGAAGCCTTTCATGGTTAACCTTATCAAACGCCTTACTAAAATCCATATATACCACGTCAACTGCCTTACCCACATCCACCTCTTTGGTCACTTTCTCAAAAAACTCAATAAGGTTAGTAAGGCACGACCTACCCGCTACAAAACCATGCTGACTATCTCCAATCAATTCATTACTCTTCAAATAACTATAAATCCTATCCCTAATAATTTTTTCTAAAACCTTGCCCACAACAGAAGTAAGACTCACCGGTCTATAATTCCTGGGGAAGTCTCTGTTCCCCTTCTTAAACAATGGGACAACATTCGCTATCCTCCAATCTTCCGGCACTATACCTGAGACCAACGACGACCTGAAGATCAGAGCCAGAGGCTCTGCAATCGCCTCTCTTGCCTCCCAGAGAATCCTAGGGTAAATCCCGTCCAGCCCAGGGGACTTATCTATTTTCAAACCCTCAAGAATATCCAGCACATCCCCCCTATCAACTGCAATACTGTCTAGTTTACACCCCTGTAACCCAGTGTTCTCCTCAGCTACATTTATGTCCCCCTGCGTGAACACCGAAGAGAAATATTGGTTCAATGCCTCTCCAATCTCTTCCGGTTCCACACACAACTTCCCTCTGCTGTCTGTAACTGGCCCTAATCTTGCCCTAACCAACCTTCTGTTCTTAACATATCTATAGAACGCCTTAGGATTCTCCTTAATCCTATCAGCCAAAGTCTTCTCATGTCCTCTTTTAGCCCTTCTTAACTCACTCTTCAACTCCCTCCTAGCCAATCTAAAGCTTTCTAGTGCACTACCTGAGCCCTCAAGTCTCATCCGAACATAAGCCTCCTTTTTCTTTTTAACCAACGAATCAACTTTTTTAGTGCACCACGATTCCCTAGCTCGACCAATTCCTCCTTGCCTGACAGGGACATACCTATCAAGGACTCGCAGTAGCTGCTCCTTGAAAAAACTCCACATTTCGGACGTTCCCAGTCCCTGTAGTCTCCTAGTTCAACCTATGCTTCCTAATTCTCTCCTAATAGCCTCATAATTACCCTTCCCCCAGCTAAAACTACTGACCCGAGGTTCATGCCTATCCCTTTCCATCACTAAGGTGAACGTAACCGAATTGTGGTCACTATCACCAAAATGCACACCAACTTCCAAGTCTAGCACCTGGTCTGGCTCATTTCCCAGCACCAAATCCAATATAGCCTCACCTCTAGTTGGCTTATCTACATACTGAGTCAAAAAACCTTCCTGCACGCTTTGTACAAAAACTGACCCATCTAACGAGCTAGAGCTATAGCAATTCCAATCAATATTAGTAAAGTTAAAGTCCCCCATAACAATTACCCTATTACTTTCACTCCTAACCAGGATTGTCTCCGCAATCCTTTCCTCAACCTCTCTAGAACTTTTAGGAGGTCTATAAAAGCCTCCCAACAGGGTGACCTCCTCTCCTATTTCTAATCTCTGCCCATACTACCTCAACAGACAAGTCCTCATCAAACTTCCTCTCTGACACTGTGATACAATCCTTGACTAATAATGCTACCCCTCCCCCCCCTTCTACCTCCTTCTCTGCTCCGACTGAAGCATTTGAACCCTGGAACCTGCAACAACCATTCCTGACCCTGCTCTATCCATGTCTCTGAAATGGCCACAACATCAAAGTCCCAGGTACTGATCCACGCTGCAAGTTCATCCACTTTATTGCGAATACTCCTCGCATTAAAGTATACGCATTTCAAACCCTGCTCCGCCCCACCCCCACGATGCCGTGCATTGCAGTCCCCATCTATGCCCCCCTCACTTTCACCCCCTCTACTCAGGATCCCACCCCACCTCCGAATCAGTTTAAACCTCCCTGCATAGCCTTTGCAAATTTACCCCCCAGGATATTGGTTCCCCTCTGATTCAATGGCTTCTTCCATTGATGTGGATGTGCCGGTGTTGGACTGGGGTAAACACAGTAAAAAGTCTGACAACACCAGTTTTAAGTCCAACCGATTTATTAGATAGTGAGTGTACTATTTAATAAATTGGTTGGACTTAAACCTGGTGTTGTCAGACTTTTTACTGTGTTCTTCCACTGAGCCAGAGTCTAATCCAATTTACTGCCGCCCCATGTATACCTAGCAAATGAACCTTCCTAACTAACCTCCCATGAGGGACCTTATCAAAGGCCTTGCTAAAATCCAGGCAGACAATATCCACCGCCTTCCCTTCATCCACTTTCCTGGTAACCTCCTCGAAAAACTCTAATAGATAGGTCAAACGTGACTAACCACGCACAAAGCCATGTTGATGCTTCCTAATAAGTCCCTGTCTATCCAAATATTTGTAGATCCTACCCCATATCACACCTTCCAATAAGTTGCCCACCACCGACGCCAAACTTACTGGCCTATAATTTCCTGGATTTCTTTCGGATTCTTTTTTAAACAACGGAACATGAGCCACCCTCCAATCATCCGGCACCTCCCCTGTGAGTACTGACATTTTAAGTATGTCTGCCAGGGCCCCTGCAAGTTCACTACTAGCCTCCCTCAGGGTCCGTGGGAATACCATGTCCGGTCCTGGGATTTATCCACTCTGATTTGCCTCAAGACAGCCAGCATCTCCTCCTCTTTATTCTGTAAAGGTTCCATGACCACCCTCCCTGTTTGCCCTATTTCCATAGACTCCATGCCCGGTTCCTCTGTAAATTTAGTATCTCCCCCAACTCTTTTGGTTCCATACACAGTGTACCACTCTGGTCTTTAAGAAGACCAATTTTATCCCTCACTATCCTTTTGCTCCTAACATACCTATAGAAGCTCTTTGGATTTTCTTTCACTCTGTCTGCCAAAGCAACCTCATGTCTTCTTTTAGCCCTCCTGATTTCCCTCTTAAGTACCTTCTTGCACTTTTTATACTCCTCGAGCAACTGATTTGTTCCTTGCTGCCTGTTAATTTCATACAACTCTCTCTTCCTCTTAATCAGCGTTGCAATCTCCCTCGAGAACCAAGGTTCCTTATTCCTATTTACTTTGTCTTTAATCCTGGGATGTAAGGGATTACATTAAGGGATGTAATATGAATAAACAAGGATTTGATTATGAAGATGGTGATGCAACACTGCTGATACAGGCAGGGCTGTGCCCATTAAATATCTGTAAGTTGATGTCAGATCCCTATATATTAAAGTAATATTCCTTCCTCAGGCATGATAACCAGTCTATTATATGTGAAACGTGATATGCAATGGCCTAGACAAGGAGTCTTTATTATGGATTTAACACTGATAGTTCACCGGCCCTATCAGCCTTCTTTCTATCAAAGATGCCCAATATGTCCATCCCTCACCAGGATAGCCAAAATACTCTCCATTTCTTCCCTGAATGGAGGCCTCACCAATATCCTCACCAAAAAAAATTTTCGAATAGTCATGGAAAGGGTGAGTGTTCGAAAATCCTATGGGTAAGATGCTGAATTGGGAAAAGGCTAAATACATCCGGATTAGGCAGGATTTGGTAGCTGTTGATTGGGAGAGGCTGTTCGAGGGTAAATCCACATCTGGCATGTGGGAGTCTTTTAAGGAGCAGTTGATAGGAGTGCAGGACAGGCAGCTAAAAACAGATGAAGCAATGGAGGAATAGGAAGAGTAGAAAAGAACTCAAATAGGGAGTTAAAAGGGCAAAAAGAGGTCTTGGCAGACAGGATTAAAGAGAATCCCAAGGCATTTTACACATACGTTAGGAACAAGAGAGTTGTCAGAGAAAGAGTTGGACCTCTCAAGCACAAAGGAGGGGAATTATGCTTAGAACCCAAGGAAGTAGGAGAGATCCTAAATGAATACTTTGTATCAGTATCCACAAGGGAGAGGGACACGTTGATTGGTAGTGTCTCAGAAGGATGTGTAGACCCATTAGAATAAATTGCAATTAAAGGGAGGAAATGTTAGGTGTTTTAGGAACCATTAAGGTAGACAAATCCCCAGGGCCAGATGGCATCTGCTCTAGATTACTGAGAGAGACAAGAGATGAAATTGTTGGGCCTCTAACAGAAATCTTTGTTTCTTCATTGAACACGGGTGAGGTTCCAGAGGATTGGAGGATAGCAAATGTGGTCCCGTTATTTAAGAAGGGTAGCAAGGATAATCTGGGTAATTATAGGCCGGTGAGCTTGACGTCTGTGGTAGGGAAATTGTTGGAAAAGATTTTTAGAGACAGGATCTATACACATTTAGGACTGAATAGTCTCATTAGCGAGAGGGAGGTCATGCCTCAAGGTTGGTTGAGTTTTTTGAAGAGGTGACAAAAATGATTGACGAGGGAAGGGCCGTGGATGTCGTCTACACGACATGTGATTCAGGAGGAAAACTCCACTGACGGGAGTCATACCTTCGGCCCTCCAAGCCTGCACCAATCATGTGTTCCTAACTAGACTATCCGTTTTATCCCTGTATTCCCAGCCTGTTCATGTGGCTATCTAAATAAGTCTTAAATGATCCTAGCGTATCTGCCTCAATCACCTTACTTGGTAGTACATTCCAGGCCCCCACCACCCTCTGTGGAAAATGTGTCCCCCACACATCCGTATTGAACCTTCCCCCCCTTGAACTTGTGATGCTTCAAGGTTTCAAGAAGGTCCCTCATGGCAGACTGGTGCAAAAGGTTAAATCTCATGAGATCAAAGGTGAACCAGCTAGATGGCTACAGAACTGGCTTGGCCATAGAAGACGGAGGGTAGTAGTAGAGGGGTCTTTTTCTGATTGGAGGTCTGTGACTAGTAGTGTTCCGTAGGGCTCTGTACTGGGACTTCTGCTGCTTGTGATATATATAAATGATTTGGAAGAAGATGTAGCTGGTCTAATTAATAAGTTTGTGGATGAGACAGATTGCTGGAGTTGCGGATAGTGATGAACATTGTCAGAGAATACAGAAGGATATAGATAGGCTGGAAAATTGGGTGGAGAAATGGCAGATGGAATTTAATCCACATAAATGCGAAGTGATGCATTTTGGAAGATCTACTGCAGGGGGGAGATATACAATAAATGGCTGAACCATCAGAAGAACAGACACGCAGAGGGATCTGGGTGTGCAAGTCCATGAATCCTTGAAGGTGGCAGCACAGGTGGAAAAGGTGGTGAAGAAGGCATATGGCATGCTTGCCTATATTGGATGGGGCAGAGAGTATAAAAGTTGGCATGTGACGTTGCAATTATATAGAACGTTGGTTAAGCCATATTTGGAATACTGTGTCCAGTTCTGGTTGCCACACTACCGGAAGGACGAGGCGGTTTTGGAGAGAGTGCAAAAAAGGTTTACCAGGATGTTGCCTGGTATGGACAGTATTAGCTATGAGATGAGACTGAATAAACTAGGGTTGTTCTCCCTGGAAAGGCGGAGGTTGAGGGGCTACCTAATAGAAAATTAGGTAAAATTATGAAGGGCACAGATAGGGTAAACAGTTGGATGATTTTCCCCAAATCAGAAATGACAAATAAAAGGCGTCACAAGTTCAAGGAAAGGGGGGCGGGGGGCAATGTTCAATACGGATATGTGGAAGATGCATTTTGCACAGAGGGTGGTGGGGGCCTGGAATGTACTACCAAGTAAGGTGGTTGAGGCAGACACGCTAGGATCATTTAAGACTTATTTAGATAGCCACATGAACAGGCTGGGAATATAGGGATAAAATGGATGGTCTAGTTAGGAACACATGATAGGTGCAGGCTTGAAAGGCCGAAGGTATGACTCCCGTCAGTGGAGTTTTCCTCCTGAATCACATGGGCTTCTATTTTACTGGGACTCCTTGATGTCATGCTTGATCAAATGTTGCCTTGACATCAAGGGCACTTTCACATCAAATTTTCAGTTCAGGTCTTTTGTTTATGATTGGATTATGGCTATAATGGGGTCAGGAGCGAAGAGGCCCTGGCTAAACTAGCATCAGTGAGCGGGTTATTGCTGTGTAAGTAACAGTTGATAGCACTGATGACACCTTCCTTCACTTTGCTGATGATATACAGGCCATAATGGGTAGTAACTGGCCGAATTTGATTTGTCCTGCCCTTTGTGGACAAAGTGTACCTGAGCAATTTACCACACTGCCAGACAAATGTTAGTGTTGTAGCTGTGCAGGGATAGCTTGGCTAGGGTTGTTCTGGAGCATCAGATCTTCAGTACTCCAGCTAGGATACTGTTAGGGCCTGTAGTCTTTGCTGTATCAAGTGTCTTCGGCCATTTCTTCATATCATGTGGAATGAATTAAACTGCTGGAGACTGACGTGTGTCAGCAGGGGGATGGAAACCTGAACTGTAGCTCCAGTGTACAGTAGGTTGACAGTAGTGAGGTCATGAATAAGGTTTCAAGGCTGCAGGCAGGAAGGTGGTTTGAAGTGTGTCTACTTTAACGCCAGGAACACCTGGAATAAGGTGGGTGAACTTATAGCATGGGTTGGTACCTGGCTTTTCGATGTTGTGGCCATTTCAGAGACATGGATAGAGCAGGGACAGGAATGGTTGTTGCAGATTCCAGGGTTTAGATGTTTCAGTAAGATAAGGGAAGGTGGTAAAAGAAGGGAGGTGTGGCACTGTTAGTCAGGAACAGTATTACGGTGGCAGAAAGGATGTTTGATGAGGCCTCACACAGTGAGGTAGTATGGGCTGAGGTTAGACACAGGAAAGGAGAGGTCACCCTGCTGGGAGTTTGCTATAGGCCTCTGAAAAGTTCCAGAGATGTAGAGGAAAGGATTGCAATGATGATTCTGGATAGGAGCAAAAGTAACAAGGTAGTGGTTATGGAGTCTTTAACTTTACAAATATTGACTAGAGAAGCTATAGTTCGAGTACTTTAGATCGGTCAGTTTTTGTCTAATGTGTGCAGGAGGGTTTCCTGTCAGTGTATAGATAGGCCAACAAGAGGTGAGGCCACATTGGATTTGGTACTGGATAATGAACCAGGCCAGGTGTTAGATTTGAAGGTACGTGAACACTTTGGTGATAGTGACCACAATTTGGTTATGTTTACATTAGCAATGTAAAGGGATAGGTATGTACCGCAGGGCAAGAGTTATAGCTGGGGGAAAGGAAATTATGATGTGATTAGGTGAGGTTGAGAGTGCAGAGGATGTGGAAGGAAACTGCAGGGGATGGGCACAATTGAAGTGTGGAGCTTGTTCAAGGAACAGCTACTGCGTGTCTTTGATAAGTACGTGCCTGTCAGGCAGGGAGGAAGTGGTCGAGCGAGGGAACTGTGGTTTACTAAAGAAGTTGAATCACTTGTGACGAGGAAGGAGAAGACTTATGTAAAGATGAGACGTGAAGGTTCATGTAGGGCGCTTGAGAGTTACAAGTTAGCCAGGAAGGACCTAAAGAGAGAGCTAAGAAGAGCCAGGAGGGGACATAAGAAGTCTTTGGCAAGTAGGATCAAGGAAAACCCTAAAGCTTTCTTTAGGTATGTCAGGAATAAAAGAATGACTAGGGTAAGATTAGGGCCAGTCAAGGACAGTGGTGGGAAGTTGTGCATGGAGATAGGAGAGGCGCTAAATGAATATTTTTCGTCAGTATTCACACAGGAAAAAGACAATATTGTCAAGGAGAATACTGAGATACAGGCTATTAGACTAGATGGAATTGAGGTTCATAAGGAGGAGGTGTTAGCAATTCTGGAAAGTAAGAAAATAGATGTCCCCTGGGCCGGATGGGATTTATCCTAGGAATTTTTGGGAGGCTAGGCAGGAGATTGCAGAGCCTTTGGCTTTGATCTTTACATTGTCATTGTCTACAGGAATAGTACCAGAAGACTGGGGCAGAGCAAATGTCGTCCCCTTGTTCAAGAAGGGGAGTAGAGACAACCCTGGTAATAACAGACCAGTGAGCCTTACTTCTGTGGTGGGCAAAAGTTTGGAAAGGATTACAAGAGATAGGATTTATAATCATCTAGAAAGGAATAACTTGATCAGGGATAGTCAACATGTTTTTGTGAAGGGTAGGTCATGCCTCACAAACCTTACTGAGTTCTTTGAGAAGGTGACCAAAGAGGTAGATGAGGGTAAAGTAGTTGATGTGGTGTATATGGATTTCAGTAAAGCATGTGACCAGGTTCCCCACAGCAAGCTATTGTAGAAGATACGGAGGCATGAGATTGAGGGTGATTTAGCGCTTTGGATCAGAAACTGGTTAGCTGTAAGAAGACAGAGGGTAGTGTTTGATGGGAAATGTTATTCCGAGTTCAGTTACTAGTGGTGTACCGTAAGGATGCTTTGGGGCCACTGTGGTTTGTCATTTTTATAAATGACCTGGATGACGGCATAGAAGGATAGATTAGTAAGTTTGCGGATGGCACTAAAGTCGAAGTTGTGGACAGTGCGGAAAGGTGTTGCAGGTTACAGAGGGACATGGATAAGCTGCAGAGCTGAGCTGAGGGGTGGCAAATGGAGTTTAATGCGAAAAAGTGTGTGAAGTGATTCACTTTGGAAAGAGTAACAGGAATACAGAATACTGGGCAATGGTAAGATACTTGGTAGTGTGGATGAGCAGAGAGATCTCACTGTCCATGTACACAGATCCCTGAAAGTTGGTACCCAGTTTGATAGGGTTGTTAAGAAGGCATATGGTGTGTTAGGTTTTATTGGTAGAGGGATTGAGTTTCAGAGTCTTGAGGTCATGTTGCAGCTGTACAAAACTCTGGTGCGGCCGCACTTGGGAGTATTGCGTCCAGTTCTGGTCGCCACATTATAGGAAGGATGTGGAAGCATTGGGAAGGGTGCAGAGGAGATTTACCAGGATGTTGCCTGGTATGGTGGGACAGGCTGAGGGACTTGAAGCTGTTTTCGTTAGAGAGGAGGAGGTTAAGAGGTGACTTAATAGAGGCGTACAGGATGATCAGAGGATTAGACAGGGTGGACAGTGAAAGCCTTTTTCCTTGGATGGAGATGGCTAGCATGAGGGGACATAGCTTTAAATTGAGGGGTGGTAGATATAGGACAGATGTCAAAATGGGTTCTTTACCCAGAGTAGTAAGGGCATGGAATGCCCTGCCTGCAACAGTAATGGACTCGCCAACATTAAGGGCATTTAAATGGTCATTGGATAAACATATGGATGATGTAGGAATAGCGTAGGTTAGATGAGTTTTAGATTGGTTTCACAGGTCGGCGCAACATTGAGGGCCGAAGGGCCTGTACTGCGCTGTAATGTTCTACGTGTGATGCTGGGAACCTCCAGAGAAAGCAGAGATGGATCATTTACTTGGCACTTCTGGCTGGTGTTAGCGATGGAAAGGTGGTAGGACTGGAGGGTCTTAATGACATTACTGTTACTAGAGAGGCGGTGCTCGACAGACTGGAGGGGCTGATTGTGGACAAGTCCCCAGGACCGGATGGAATGCATCCGAGGGTTCTGAAAGAAATGGCGGAGGTGATAGTGGATGCCTTGGTGGTTACTTTCCAGACGTCGCTGGATTCCGGGGAAGTGCCGGATGATTGGAAAACGGCTAATGTTACGCCGTTGTTTAAGAAGGGTGCCAGGCAAAAGGCAGGGAATTATAGGCCAGTTAGTTTAACGTCTGTGGTAGGTAAAATGTTAGAATCTGTCATTAAGGAGGAAATTGCGAGGCATCTTGAAGGGAATTGCTTGATAGAGCAGACGCAGCACGGTTTCATTAAAGGGAAGTCGTGTCTGACAAATTTACTGGAGTTCTATGAGAATGTGTCTAGGGCAGTGGATAGAGGAGAGCCGGTGGATGTGGTCTTTCTAGATTTTCAGAAGGCGTTTGACAAAGTACCTCACAAGAGGTTATTGCAGAAGGTCGAGGGACATGGAGTTGGGGGTAGGGTGTTAGCGTGGATAGAGGATTGGTTGTCAAATAGGAGGCAGAGAGTGGGGGTCAACGGGTGCTATTCGGATTGGCGGATGGTGACTAGTGGAGTGCCCCAGGGGTCGGTGCTGGGGCCTCAGCTTTTTACCATTTATATAGATGATCTGGAGGAGGGAACCGAGTGTAGGGTGTCGAAATTTGCTGATGACACCAAGATTGGGGGAATGGCAAATTGTGCGGAGGGTGTGGAGAGTCTGCAGAAGGATCTAGATAGGCTGGGCGAATGGGCCAGGAAATGGCAAATGGAATTTAATGTTGGCAAGTGTGAGGTGGTCCACTTTGGTAGGAATAATGGTAGGAAGGATTATTACTTACGTGGCGAAAAACTGCAGCAGGCGACGGTGCAGAGGGACCTAGGGGTCCTTGTGCATGAATCGCAAAAACCCAGCTTGCAGGTACAGCAGGTGGTCAGGAAGGCGAATGGGATGCTGGCCTTCATAGCGAGGGGGATTGAATATAAAAGTAGGGAGGTCTTGCTGCAGCTGTATAGGGCATTGGTGAGGCCGCAGCTGGAGTACTGTGTGCAGTTTTGGGCGCCGCACCTGCGCAAAGATATTTTGGCCTTGGAGGGAGTGCAGAGGAGGTTTACTAGGCTGATGCCGGAGTTGAGGGGGTTGAGCTATGAGGAGAGGCTGAATAAACTAGGCTTGTACTCGTTAGAGTTTAGAAGAATGAGGGGAGATCTCATTGAGACGTATAAGATGATGAATGGGATGGATAGGATAGAGGTGGAGAGACTCTTCCCGCTCAGAAAGGACAGTAGGACTAGGGGGCACAGCCTCAAGATAAAGGGGGAGCGGTTTAGAACGGAGTTGAGGAGGAACTTCTTCACTCAAAGGGTGGTGAATCTCTGGAATTCTCTGCCCGTTGAAGTGGTGGAGGCTGCCTCGCTAAATATTTTTAAGACGCAGGTTGATGGGTTTTTGATAAGAGAGGGGATTAAGGGTTATGGGAAGAGGGCGGGCATGTGGAACTGAGCCACGACAGATCAGCCATGATCTTATTGAATGGCGGGGCAGGCTCGAAGGGCTAGATGGCCTACTCTTGCTCCTATTTCTTATGTTCTTATGTTCTTATGAATGTCTTTTGCAGTAGGCTGGTAGAAAAGGTTAAGGTGCATGGGATACGAGGTCAGGTAGCTAGGTGGATTGAGAACTGGCTGGGTAATAGGAGACAGAGGGTAGCTGTGGAGGGGACTTTGTCTGGCTGGAGGCCAGTGACCAGTGGTGTGCCGCAGGGCTCAGTACTGGGACCTCTCCTCTTTGTAGTCTACATAAATGACTTGGAAGAGAGCGTAGGTGGTGTGATGAGCAAGTTTGCTGATGACACCAAGATGGCAGGGTTGGCGGGTACCGAAGTGGATTGTGAAGTGATACAACAGGATATAGATAGGTTGGTGCATTGGGCAGATAGGTGGCAGATGGAATTTAATCCTGACAAATGCGAGGTGATGCATTTTGGAAGGAATAATGTGGAGAGGAGCTATGTGATTAAAGGTAGACAAATTAGGAGTATAGAAACACAGAGGGACCTGGGAGTGCAGGTTCACAAATCCATGAAGTTGCGACACAAGTGGAGAATGTTGTCAGGAAGGCTTATGGAATGCTAGCCTTTATAGGAAGGGGTATAGAGTTTAAAAGCTGCCGTCTAATGCTTCAGTTGTACAGAACGTTGGTTAGACCGCATTTGGAGTACTGCGTCCAGTTCTGGTCACCTTACTACCGGAAGGACGTGGAGGCTCTGGAAAGGGTGCAGAGGAGGTTTACCAGGATGTTGCCTGGCATGGAGGGGCTGGGTTACGAGGAAAGGTTGGAGAAACTGGGACTGTTCTCCTTGGAAAGACGGAGATTGAGGGGGGACATGATAGAGGTATATAAGATACTGAAGGGAATAGACAGAGTCAATAGTGAGAGACTGCTCCCTAGATTGGTTACAAATACAAAAGGACATGATTTAAGGGTGAGCGGGGAGAGGTATAATTTGGATATGAGAGGAAGGTTCTTTACGCAGAGAGTTGTGGGGGTATGGAACGCGCTATCGAGTAGGGTGGTGGAGGCGGGAACGTTGGACTCGTTTAAGGTTCAGTTAGATAGGCACATGAGTGAAATGAGGATGGAGGGTTATGGTAGGGGTTACTAAATAAGGGTTAGAACCTCGGGAGACACCGGAAAGGCAGGCTTGTGATTAACGTTTTTGTCTTTTTATTCTGCAGGTGGAGGTCCACCTCGTTGTCAAACGAGGGGCATGCACACGGTGGGTCGTGTGTGGGCTGCTCTTGGAGGTTCCGGGAGTGGCCTAATACTTCGTGTCGGTGTGTGTGCTTGATCCTGGACCAGTAGACGGGCGCCGCAACAGCTCGGTGACTAGCACTGCTAGCTGTGCAGATACATGGATTTGGGCCTGTGTCTGTGGGAGTTTGTGCATTCTCCCTGTGGATGCGTGGGTTTCCTCCGGGCGCTCTGGTTTCCTCCCACACCCCAAAGATGTGCTCTTAGGCTGATTGGTTTTACCAAATTGACACTATTCTCCCCTGAATCTGGCTAAGTCAGGGGTTCTATTTGTAGATACGCAGGGTAGAATAGGTGTAGGGTGATGCGGCGGCGCGGGCTTGTTGGGCCGAAGGGCCTGTTTCCCGTGCTGGGTTGTTCTTTGTTAGGCTATTATGTTGCACTCACCTCAAAGTCACGAGCGAACTTATTCATGCGACAGATTTTCAAAAAGGTTTGAGGCTGATATAATTTCCCACCAACTTAATGCAAATTGGAAGGTGAACAGCTGTGTTAATTTTCATTCAAGAGATTTAAATGAATGCAAATAGTGTTCTTGCCAGCAGACAGAGGGATAAATGACTTGTTATTAGGAGAACTGCTAATTGCTTTTTCAAGGGCAGGTTTCTAATTTTCTGCTCGACACTAGATTCACTGCTTCTGTCTGCCAGGAAACCTGTTGTGGCAGAATGCAAAAATTAAACCCACAAAGTCCAGAGTTAATGCTAAGGAGACAGAAGTGGGCTGGCAAGGTGATAGTGGTAGGGGATGGGAGGGTCCAAGGCATTGATAGGAGGTTCTGTGGGCAGAGGCGTGACTCCAGGATGGTGGTCTGCCTCCCTGGAGCAGGGGTAAAGGACGTAACAGAAAGGGTAGAGGGAATTTTGAAAGGGGAGGGGCCCCAGGCAGAGGTCATAGTACACATAGAGGAGGGGGACATAGGAAGGAGCAGTAGGGTAGAGGTCCGTAGGCAATTTAGGGAGTTGGGGTCCAAACTGAAGAGCAGGACCTCCAGGGTGTCACTCTCTGGGTTGCTGCCCAGTACCAGCAGGGCAAAGAATGACGAGATCATGCAGCTGAATGCATGGTTGAGGGATTGGCGTAGGGTAGAGGGCTTTACCTTTGTGGACCACTGGGAGGTATTTACGAGAGAAGGGCAACTGCACAGGAGGGGTGGGGAAAATTTGAATGGGAGGGGAACTAGTGTCTTAGCGGGGAGGTTAGCTGGTGTGTTTGGGAATGGTTTAAACTAATAGGGAGGGGGGGTGGGGGTGTGGCTGGGAGAGAGTTGGGCGAAAGGAAAACTATCAGGGAGAAGGAGGTTCCGAGGGACACTCGTGAGTTGAACTGTGTCTGTTTCAATGCAAGGAGTGTGACAGGAAAAACAGATGAGCTTAGGGCCTTGATGTTTGTGAGGAAGTTAGATGTGGTGGCTGTAACGGAGACGTGGTTGCGAGAAGGGCAGGACTGGCAGCTGAATGTTCCTGGGTATAAGCGTTTTAGGTGTGACAGAGGAGGGTTGAAGAGAGGTGGAGGGGTGGCACTGTTAGTAAAGGAGAACATCACAGTAGTGCAGAGGGAGGACAGTATGGAAGAGGTAGGGATTGAGTCACTGTGGGTGGAGTTGAGGAATAAAAAGGGAGAGATTACGATGCTAGGGGTATACTATAGGCCACCCAACAGCCCGAGGTCAGTGGAGGAAGGCATTTGCAGGGGCATTTTGGATAGGTGCGGGAAGAATAGGGTGGTTGTAGTGGGTGACTTTAATCTTCCTGGAGTGGATTGGAGGGGGCCTAGAGCTGGGAGTACGGAGGGAGAGGAGTTTGTAAAATGTGTTTTGGAAGGCTCTCTTGAGCAATATGTAACTAGCCCGACTAGGGAGGGGGCTATACTGGATTTAGTGCTGGGAAATGAGCCGGGGCAGGTGGTTGAGGTAGAGGTAGGCGAACATGTGGCTAACAGTGACCACAAGTCCGTCTACTTTAGGATAAAAATGGAAAGGGATGAGTGCCGGCCGAACAGGAGTGTGCTGAACTGGGGAAAAGCGAGCTATAGCCGGATTAGGAGGAAGCTGCAGGACACTGATTGGGAGGGACTGTTAGCTGGCAAGTCCACGGTTGGCAAGTGGGAGGCTTTTAAGGGCAAAATGAAAATGTTGCAGGAGAGGTATGTTCCGGTTAAGCGGAAGGAGGGGAAAGGTAGGATTAGAGAGCCGTGGATTACAAGGGGTATCGAAGACTTGGTCAGGAAGAAGAGGGAGGCGTATGTTAGGTTGAAACAACTGGGTACGGAGAGTGTGCTGGAGGAATATAGAGAGAGTAGGAGGGAGCTAAAAAGGGGGATTAGAAGGGCAAAGAGAGGGCATGAAATGGCTTTGGCTGGTAGGATTAAGGAAAATCCAAAGGCATTTTATTCCTATATTAGGAGCAAGAGCGTAGTTAGAGGGAAAATTGGTCCTCTTAGGGACAAAAGTGGGGAGTTATGTATTGAGTCGGAGGGAATGGGGGAGCTCCTGCATGAATACTTTGCGTCGGTATTCACGAAGGAGAGGGGTTCGGTGTCGTGCGGTGTCTTGGAGGGAGCTGTGGATCAGTTGCAGGAAATATCTATTATGAGGGAGGAAGTGCTAGGGCTTGTAGGTAGCGTAAGGACGGATAAAGCTCCGGGGCCTGATGGTATTTATCCCAGGCTGCTTAGGGAGGTGAAAGATGAAATTGCTGGGCCTCTGGCGCAAATCTTTGTCTCTTCTTTGGACACAGGTGAGGTCCCAGAAGACTGGAGGGTAGCAAATGTGGTACCGCTGTTTAAAAAAGGTAGTAGGGATAACCCTGGAAATTATAGACCGGTGAGTTTGACATCGGTGGTAGGGAAATTAATGGAAAAAATACTTAGGGGTAGGATGTATGAGCATTTGGAGCGTTGCGATCTGATTAGGGATACGCAACATGGCTTTGTTAGGGGGAGGTCTTGCCTTACGAATCTGGTAGAATTCTTTGAGGAGGTGACAAAAACGGTTGACGATGGGAGAGCCGTTGATGTCATCCATATGGATTTCAGTAAGGCGTTTGACAAAGTCCCTCATGGTAGGCTGGTAGAAAAGGTTAAGGCGCATGGGATACGAGGTCAGGTAGCTAGGTGGATTGAGAACTGGCTGGGCAATAGGAGACAGAGGGTAATTGTTGAGGGGACCTTTTCAGGCTGGAGGCCAGTGACCAGTGGTGTGCCGCAGGGCTCAGTACTGGGACCTCTCCTCTTTGTAGTATACATAAACGACTTGGAAGAGAGTGTAAGTGGTGTGATCAGCAAGTTTGCAGATGACACCAAGATGGCAGGGTTGGCGGATACTGAAGTGGAATGTCAGGTGATACAACAGGATATAGATAGGTTGGTACATTGGGCGGATAGGTGGTAGATGGAATTTAATCCTGACAAATGCGAGGTGATGCATTTTGGAAGGAATAATGCAGAGAGGAGCTACGTGATAAAAGGTAGACCGATTAGGAGTATAGAAATACAGAGGGACCTGGGAGTGCAGGTTCACAAGTCGATGAAGGTTGCGACACAAGTGGAGAAGGTTGTGAGGAAAGCTTATGGAATGCTAGCCTTTATAGGAAGGGGTATAGAGTATAAGAGCTGCCGTCTAATGCTTCAGTTGTACAGGACATTGGTTAGACCGCATTTGGAGTACTGCGTCCAGTTCTGGTCACCTTACTACCGGAAGGACGTGGAGACTCTGGAGAGGGTGCAGAGGAGGTTTACCAGGATGTTGCCTGGCATGGAGGGACTGGGTTACGAGGAAAGGTTGGAGAAACTGGGACTTTTCTCCTTGGAAAGACGGAGATTGAGGGGGGACATGATAGAGGTATATAAAATACTGAAGGGAATAGATAGAGTCAATAGTGAGAGACTGCTCCCTAGACTGAGTACAATTACAAGAGGTCATGATCTAAGGGTGAGGGGGGAGAGGTATAATTTGGATGTGAGGGGAAGGTTCTTCACACAGAGGGTCGTGGGGGTATGGAACGCGCTACCGAGTAGGGTGGTGGAGGCAGGAACGTTGGACTCGTTTAAGGTTCACTTAGACAGACACATGAGCGAGACGAGGATGGAGGGTTATAGTAGGGGGTATTAAATAAGGTCAGAGCCTCGGGAGACACCGGAAGTGCAGACTTGTATGTTAACGTTTTTGTCTTTTATTCTGCAGGTGGAGGTCCACCTTGTTGTCAAACAAGGGGCATGCACACAATGGGTCGTGCGTGGGCTGCTCTTGGAGGTTCCGGGAGTGGCCTAGTACTTCGTGTCAGTGTGTGTGCTTGATCCTGGACCGGTAGATGGGCGCCGCAACAGCTCAGTGACTAGCACTGCTAGCTGTGCAGATACATGGATTTGGGCCTGTATCTGTGGGAGTTTGCGCATTCTCCCTGTGGTTGCGTGGGTTTCCTCCGGGCGCTCCGGTTTCCTCCCACACCCCAAAGATGTGCTCTTAGGCTGACTGGTTTACCAGATTGACACTATTCTCCCCTGAATCTGGCTAAGTTAGGGGTTCCATTCGTAGACACGCAGGGTAGAATAGGTGTAGGATGATGCGGCAGCGCGGGCTCGTTGGGCCGAAGGGCCTGTTTCCCGTGCTGGGTTGTTCTTTGTATCTCTTCACATCGTACCCAGGGATGGTGATAGTAGAGTCTGGGACAGTGGCTGCGATGTTTCAGTGAACATGGTTATGTCAGGCTATTGCTTGACTAGTCTCTGGGACAGCTCTCCCAAGTCTGGCACAGATCCCCAGATTTTAATAAGGACGACTTTGTACGGTCGACAGACCAGGATTTACGACTTTTGTGTCCTGTGACTTGGTGATCCATTCAGTTCTATTTTCATTTGACTTTTCTGTTGCAGTTTAATGCAATTGGTCAACCACATTGCTGTGATCCTGGAATTACATGTAGGCCAGGTTAGGTATGGACAGCAGTGTCCTTCCCTAAAGGACGTTAGTGAACCAGATGGGCTTTTATGACAATATGATAGTTTTGTGACCAATATGGCCAAAACTTGTTTTTAATTCCAGATTTATTAATTAAATACAAATTCCAAACTGCCAAGACGGATTTGAAACCATATTTCCAGGGCTTTATTCAGGCCTCTGAATTACTAGTCCAATACACTATGCTACTATCCCAGTTTCCTATTCACCCTAAACTAGAACATTTTTTCAACTTTGTTTCTAATTTCCTGCCTTCTCATTGCTTCACATGGTCCATCTTGGACTCTTCCCTTCATTGCTGATCTCCAAAAATGGAGATAAAAAAGTGAATCAACTAGAAGTCCTCCAACTCCTGTGGATTCCTCAACTACATTTCCTCACTGGGATTTTACAGATTAAAATCTGAGACCATTTACTGGTAGGATTTTTAGCTCTGAATTAATTAAACAGAAATTGTTTTGGGAAATGTTTGTAGAATTTTTTAGAAGTGTTAACTGTGTAAATGTAATCGGGTCTTTAAGTTTCGACTTTTAAAATAAATGTTTAAACTTAGTTTCATGTGGTTTGAAATTCTTTCTCCCCTCTTCTGATACCTTCTGGTAAAATACAAATTGCTAATTGTTGTGACAGCTTGTTCAAGTTTCCCTTTAGGATTTGGGCAGCCTGGCACTTATCACCTGCCATATCACAACAGTATTGAATATCGTTAAGGAATTTAACACTGCTTCACAAGCACCATTCAGACTATTAATTCTGTGTGGTTTCATACAACTGAATGGTTTGTTAGGCCATTTTGGAGGGCATTTAAGAGTCAATCACATTGCTGTGGGTTTGGAGTTACATTTGGCCAGACCGGGTAAGAATGGCAGATTTCCTTCATTAGTGAAGCAGATAGGTTTTTCTGACAATTTGGTGTTTCATGATCATTATTATTTCGTGATCATTTTAGTTCAGATTCATTAAATTTAAATTTGCCCAACTGTCATGGTGGGATTTAAACTTGTTACTCAATTATTAGTTCAGTGGCATTACCACTATGTAGACAAACGCCTCAAGATGTTCTTGTGTCATAAGAACTTGCACTAACAAAATTTGATTCTGAGCCACACATAAGGAGATATTAGGGCAAATGATCAAAAACCTATCCAAGGAGAATCTGAAATGAGAGGGAGTTAAAGATGTTAAAGATGGGATGATGGTTTGGGATGGAAATCCAGAGTTTATAGTCGAGCCAGCATCAGGAAGGTTAGAGGACTGGAGGAAATTAAAGGAAAAAGGGCGTAACAAAGTCATAGAGGGCTTTGAAAACATGAATGTGCCTTTTAAAAATGAGCTTTTAGTGGACTGGAAGCCAATGTAGGCCAGTGAGCATAGGAATGATGGATGAGCAAGCTGGGATTTGGGAAATAGAGTTTTGGATGAGTTCAAGTTTATGGAAGATGGCTAGGGACTTGGGAAAGTTGATCTAGGAGGTAACAATAGCAAGGTTGATTTTCAACAGATGACGAGCTGTTATGGGTGGGGAGTCTGATGTCATTTCAAAGGCGGAGTCTGACTGATGGCGTGGATCTGTGGTCAGAGTCTCACTGTAGGGTCAAACGGATCTTTTTGAACCTCAGACAACAGCTGGCAATTAGGAAGGAGCTACTTGCTAAGGACCTGAAATGGTAAAAAGAAGAGTTTACCTTTATGCTCCAGAGCAATCCTGAAATAGTCTGCAATCTTAGCAGATGAGAGTTGAACCTAATAGTGCATGATACGGTTGAGCTAAATCTGGTGGTAAATGGCGAAACCAGTTGTTAAATCTACAATTACAACAGGAGGGTAGGAAGTCCGGGGAGTTTTGAAGGGTTGGGTGAGGGGTTATGAAGGAGCAGAGTAGCTGAGAAGGGTAAAACGAAAAGAGGCACAACAAAGACAGGAGCCGGGGAATAGCCTTAAAAGTTATGATGTGTCAAAGTGCTCATCCAGGTACTTTTAATAACGTGCAGCAATTTACCTCTAAAACTAGAGGGCATAGGTTTAAGGTGAGAGGGGAGAGATACACAAGTGTCTAGAGAGGCAACTTTTTCACACAGAGGGTGATGAGTGTCTGGAACAAGCTGCCAGAGGTAGTAGTAGAGGCAGGTACGATTTTATCTTTTAAAAAGCATTTAGATAGTTACATGGGTACGATGGGTATGAGGGATATGGGCCAAATGCAGGCAATTGGGATTAGCTTAGGGTATTTTTAAAAAAGACAGCCATGGACAAGTTGGGCCGAACAGCCTGTTTCCATGCCGTAAACCTCTATGACTCTATGGTTTGAGTTTAAGAGCCGTGGAGTTATGCTGCAACTGTACAGGGACCTTGGTGAGACCACAACTGAAATACTGTATGCAGTTCTGGCCACCTCACTATAAGAAGGATGTGGAAGCATTGGAGAGAGTGCAGAGGAGATTTATACGGAAGCTGGTTTGGGGGGTGGGTCTTATAAGGAAAGACTGAGGGAACCACGACTTTTCTCTTTACAGCGGTGGAGGATGAGTGGCGGCTTAATAGAGGTTTATAAGATGATGAGGGGGATAGATAGAGTGGATGTTCAGAAACTATTTCCTTGGGTGGATGTAGCTGTTACTAGGGAGCATAACTATAAGGTCCATGGTGGGAGATAAAGGAGGGATGTCCGAGGTAACTTCTTTACTCAGAGAACGGCTGGGGTGTGGAGTGGACTGCCTGCTACGATAGTGGATTGGGACACTTTAGGAACTTTCAAATGGTTACTGGATAGGCACATGGAGCACACCAGAATGACAAGGAGTGGGATTGCTTGATCTTGGTTTCGGACAAAGCTTGGCACAACAGGTGGTCAAAGGGCCTGTACTGTTCTATGACACCCTCCTAGTGAGCACATTCTAGACTGTCACCACTCACTGGGCAAAAAAGTTTTTCCACATATCCCCCCTAAATCTTGTGCCTCTCAGCCTGAACCTAAGTCCCTCATGACTGAACCTTCAACTAAGGGGAACAGCTGCTCCTTATCCAGTCTGTCCATGCCCCTCAATCTTGAGCACCTCCATCAGGTCACTCCTTAGATTTCTCTACTCCAAAGAAAACTGCTCACAGTACTCCAGCTGTGATCTCACCAAGGTGTACACAACTCCAACATGACTTCCCTGGTTTTGTAATCTATGCCTTGATTGATAAACACAGTAAAAAGTCTGACAACACCAGGTTTTCGTCCAACCGATTTATTTGATAGTAAACTCACTAGCTTTCGAGGGGATTCCCTCTTCTTCAGGTGAATGGAGAGTTCTGGCCTCAGACAGAGCATATAAAGCACAGACAGTTTAGAGATTACTGATTAGAATGCGAATCTTTACACCTAACCTGCTGTTCAAGTCCTAAAGTGGCTGACAATGTGTGTGGAAGGTGCACTGATCACAGGTTAAAGAGATGTGTATTGTCTCCAGACAGTACAGTAAGTGAGGTTTTGCAAACCCAGGCAAGTCACAGGGGTTACAGATAGTGCGACATGAACCCAAGATCCCTGTTGAGACCGTCCTCATGTGTGCGGAACTTAGCTATCAGTCTCTGCTCAGTGACTCTGCACTATCGTGTGTCGTGAAGGCAGCCTTGGAGAATGCTTATCCGAAGGTCAGAGGCTGAATGCCCGTGACCACTGAAGTGTTCGCCAACAGGAAGGGAACAGTCTTGCCTGGTGATTGTCGAGCGATGTTCATTCATCCGTTGTCGTAGCGTCTGCATGGTCTCCCCAATGTACCATGCTTCGGGACATCCGTTCTTGCAACGTATCAGGTAGACAATGTTGGCTGAGTTGCAAGAGTATTTACCCTGTACCTGGTGGATGGTATTCTCTCGTGTGATGATGGTATCCGTGTCGATGATCCGGCATGTCTTGCAGAGGTTGCTGTGGCAAGGTTGCGTGGTATTGTGGTCACTGTTCTCCTGAAGGCTGGGTAGTTTGCTGCGAACAATGGTCTGTTTGAGGTTGCGTGGCTGTCTGAAGGCAAGACGTGGGGGTGTGGGGATAGCGCTGGCGAGATGTACACTTCACTGTACTGCAAGCCCACTGACAATCTCACAATGCTCCACTTCCCCAGCTTCCACCCTAAACATGTTAAAGAAGCCATTCCCTATGGACAAGCCCTCCGTATACACAGTATTTGCTCAGATGAGGATCGTGACAGACACCTCCAGACGCTGAAAGATGCCCTCATAAGGACAGGATATGGCGCTCGATTCATAGATCGACAGTTCCAATGCACCACAGCGAAAAACTGCACCGATCTCCTCAGAAGACAAACACGGGACACAGTGGACAGAGTACCCTTCGTCATCCAATACTTCCCTGGAGCGGAGAAGCTACGACATCTTCTCCGGAGTCTTCAATATATTATTGATGAAGACGAACATCTTGCCAGGGCCATCCCCACACCCCCACTTCTTGCCTTCAGACAACCACGCAACCTCAAACAGACCATTGTTCGCAGCAAACTACCCAGCCTTCAGGAGAACAGTGACCACAATACCACACAACCTTGCCACAGCAACCTCTGCAAGACATGCCGGATCATCGACACAGATACCATCATCACACGTGAGAATACCATCCACCAGGTACACGGTAAATACTCTTGCAACTCGGCCAACATTGTCTGCCTGATACGTTGCAAGAAAGGATGTCCCGAAGCATGGTACATTGGGGAGACCATGCAGACGCTACGGCAATGGATGAATGAACATCGCTCGACAATCACCAGGCAAGACTGTTCCCTTCCTGTTGGCGAACACTTCAGTGGTCATGGGCATTCAGCCTCTGACCTTCGGGTAAGCATTCTCCAAGGCTGCCTTCACGACACACGACAGCACAGAGTTGCTGAGCAGAGACTGATAGCCAAGTTCCGCACATGAGGACGGTCTCAACAGGGATCTTGGGTTCATGTCGCACTACCTGTAACCCCCGTGACTTGCCTGGGTTTGCAAAACCTCACTTACTGTACTGTCTGGAGACAATACACATCTCTTTAACCTGTGATCAGTGCTCCTTCCACACACATTGTCAGCCACTTTAGGACTTGAACAGCAGGTTAGGTGTAAAGATTCGCATTCTAATCAGCAATCTCTAAACTGTCTGTGCTTTATATGCTCTGTCTGAGGTCAGAACTCTCCATTCACCTGAAGAAGAGGGAATCCCCTCGAAAGCTAGTGAGTTTACTATCAAATAAATCGGTTGGACTAAAACCTGGTGTTGTCAGATTTTTTACTGTGTTTACCCCAGTCCAACGCCGGCATATCCACATCTTGATTGATAAAGGCAAGTGTCCCAAAGGTAGGGGAGTCTAAAACTAGAGGGCATAAATTGAAGTTGGAGAGGGGAAAGATAGAAAAGAGTCCAGAGGGCAGTTTTTTCACACAGAGGATAGTGGGTGACTGGGACGAACTAACAGAGGTAGTAGTAGAGACGGGTACAGTTTTGTCTTTAAAAAGCATTCAGACAGTTACATGGTTAAAATGGGTATAGAAGGGTATGGGCCAAATGCAGGCAATTGGGGCTAGCTCAGTAGTTAAAAAAAAGGATGGCATGGGCAAGTTGGGTCAAAGGGCTTGTTTCTATGCTGTAATGCCCTTCTGCTATTGGAGATCTATGGACAAGCACATCAAGGTCCACAGAACTTCCTAGTGACATGCTGTTCACTGAGTACTTCCTTGTCAAATTACTCCTTCTAAAGTGCATCATCTCACACTTTTCAGGACTAAATTCCATCTGCCACTTCCCTGCTCAACTGACCATTCCATTTATATCTTCTTGTAGCCCAAGACACTCAGCCTCACTGTTAACACCTGGCCAATCTTTGTGTCATTCCCAAATTTACTAATCCTAACCCCCACATAGACATCTATGGCGTTAATATAAATGACAATATCAATAGAACAAATAGGTCCAGAGAGAGAGTCAAAATACAGAAATATGAATGTAATTTGAGTTGCATGTGTACATAGTCCTGGCTGCATAACAAGATTAGGATAGATACATCCTGATTATAAATGGGGAAAAGGGACAACAGGTGTAGAGAATAAGCGATTCCATGGGAAATAAGGTTGGTAATGATTGGAATAAGTTAGCACGCAGCCTCATGGTGCTGATGTCAGCTTTGGAGGCAGGTGTGGGGTGCCTGGACAACAATAGATGTAACACTGTTTGATGCCCAAAAGGCTCTTGCATGGAATGATTTGGAAAGCTTGAAGGCAGAAGCTGAAATTAAAAAATGGTTTTACCTTCTGCCACTCCCCACGGATACTGACGACCTCTAACCTTCCTGCCACTGACTTCAAAGACAAGAGTGCTTCCAACAACTGCCAGTGGTACACGGTCCTGGGGAGATAAAACATAATATTAACCTCAGTCTTCACAACAGCAGGATATACAGCCACTGCATGGCACATTACAAAAACAGAAGGATGTGGTGGCCAGACTATTGAGGGCTTTCCAGTCAGAAGAAAAGCAGGATACTGACTCCACCTATGCTCAGACCCAGGAAAATGCTGTCTCTGGCTGTCGGCAGACTCAGGTCAATGCTTGATCCAGCTGTGGTCAGACCTATTGAGTAATGTCTCCAGCTGTGGTCAGATCCAGGACAGCACTACCTCCAGCTATGGTCAGACCCAGGTCCATGCTGTGTTCAGCTGTGGTGTCAGGCCCAGGTCAGTGCTGTGACTAAGAAACCACAGAAACCTTACATTGCAGGAGGAGGCCATTCAGCCCATCGAGTCTGCACCAACAACAATCCCATCTAGGCCCTATTCACATACTTATCCCACCAATCTCTCTAACCTACGCATCCTGGGACACTAAAGGGCAATTTAGCATGGTCAATGCACCTAACCGGCACACCTTCGGACTATGGGAGGAAATCCAAGCAGAATTGGGGAGAACATGCAAACTCCACATATTCAGTGACCCAAGCCAGGAATCAAACCAAGGTCTCTGGAGCTGTGAGGCAGCAGTGCTAACCATTGTGCCACCGTGCTACCCCCAATGTGTGGACTGACCAGGATTAGTTACTTCTGGTCAAACACATTGAGTACTGCGTCCACTTCCAGTTGTACAGCACACTGAGTGTTTGAGAACACAGGAATAAGGAGCAGGAGTCAGCCATTCAGCCTCTTGGGCCTGCTGTGCCATTCAGTAAGATCATCGCTGATCAGATTGTGTCCTCAGCTCCATTTCTTGTCCACCGTCCCGCCCCCCCCATAACCTTCGACTCCCTTGTCAAATGAAAATCTATCTAATTTAGTTTTGAATATATTCAAGTGTGGCGATGCAGTGGCAGACATTTAAGGAGATATTTCATAATACTCAATAAAGATGCGTTCCAATGAAAAAGAAAGACTCTGGAGGAAAGGCACACCACCTGTGGCTAACTAAGAAAGTTAAATATAGTGTCAAATTGATAGAAAGAATTAGTGGCAGGTCAGATGATTGGACGCAATATAAAAACAAGCAAAAAATGACAAAAAAAAGGGAGAAATTGGAGCTTGACACAAAGCATGCTGAAAAGAATGGTAAGAATCTCTTCCAAGGGTGAACAACGGTGCACGCTGGATCTCTAGAGTGTGTGACTGGGGAATTAATAATGGAAAATAAGGAAATGTTGGAAGCACTGAACAGATGTATCTATCTTCACTGTAAAAAAAACACAAATAACATCCCAGAAATAATTGTAGACCAAGGAAAGGAGAAACTCAAAACAAGTACAATCACCAGGTATTGCGATAACAACTACAACTAAAAGCTGGGAAGTCTCCAGAATCTAGTGGGCTGCACGGTAGGATCTTAAAAGAAGTAGTGGCTGAGATAGTAGATGCATTGGTTTAATTTTGCGAAATTCACTACATTCTGGAAAGGGTCCAGGACTCTTTCACCCTGGGAAAAAGCTTCTGACTATCCACTCTGTTCATGCCTCTCGTAACCTTGTAGACTTCTATCAGGTCTCCCCATAACCTCTGTTGTTCCAGTGAAAACAAACTATGTTTCTCAGACCTTTCCTCATAGCTAATGCCTGCCATATCAGGCAACATCCTGGTAAATCTTTTCTGTGCCCTCTCCACATCCTTCTGGTAGTGTGGCGACCAGAATTGAACGCTATATTCCAAGTGTAGCCCTCACTAAGGTTCTATAAAGTGTCAACATGGCTTGCCAATTTTTAAACTCAATACTCTGACCGATGAAGGCAAGCATGCCGTATTTCTTCTTTCTCCAAGTGCATTGCCACCTCTAGTGACCTGTGTACCTGTACACCCAGATCCCTTTGCCTATCAATACTTCTAAGGGTTCTGCCAATTACAGTACATTTCCTATCTGTATTAGGCCTTCAAAAATGCATTACTACACATTTGTCTGGATTAAACTCCATCTGCCATCTCTCTGTTCAGTGAGGTGTGGTGTGTGGTTTAATCAGAATGCTATACAGTGACATACTCTCAGTAAACAGTGTGGTTTAATCAGAGCGACACTCTCAGTGAAATTGGTTGATTTCTCAGTGTGCTGTAGAGTTATATGAATGAACTTACTCAAGTACCAGAACAAAAAGAAAATAACAAATTACCTTAAACTTTTTCACCAATTTGTTTTCTTCTTCATCTTCTGTACCTGGAAATTCATAAATCTTGATCTTCTGGTCCTTGATCTCCTTCATTATCTGTATGAAGAGAAGAGGATCTCAAGAGATGACAGAAGATTCGTAGCCCTTGCTGTTGCCTGGTGGACGGCCCCACCATTGTCCTGCGCCTGGGGGACGGCCCCCACCCACACCCTGTGCCTAGGGGGTGGCCATGCCCTGAGCCTGGGGAATGGTATTTATTCCCTGTGACAGAAAAGACACTCTCTCCAGACACATAGATATTCTGTTCACTGTATGACAGCGTGGGACACCCCGCCCAGACAATATGGATATTCCCCTTAGTCTGTGTGACAGTATAAACACTCCCCAGGGTGGCATGGTGCCACAGTGGTTAGCACTACTGTGTCACAGCGCCAGGGACAAGGGTTCAATTCTGGCCTTGAATAACTGGCTGTATGGAGTTCGCACTTTCTCCCAGTGTCTCCGTGGGTTCCCTCCATGTGGTCTGGTTTCCTCCCAAACTCCAAAGATTTGCAGGTTAGGTTGATTGGCTGTGTTAAATTGCCCCTTAGTATCAGAGGGACTATCAGTGTAACTGAATGGTTAATGGGCTTAGGACCTGGTTGGACTGTGGTCAGTGCAGGCTTGATGGACCAAATGGCCTCCTTTTGCACTGTAGGGATTCTGAGATTCAGATGGTAAGGATTCTTCCCTCACCATGTATACTCTGCAGTAACCCCATGCTAAGCTGACTACCAGAATCTCCCCCAGGTTTCCACCTTTCCCGACCTCTCCATCTTTGCTAAGTCAACAGACTGCTTATCTGACGTCCATTACTGGATGAGCAGAAATTTGCATCAGTTAAATACTGGGACAATTGAAGCTATTGTTTTCAGTCTCACTCCAAACTCTGTTCCCTCACCACCGACACCATTCCTTCCCATGGAAATTGTTTGAGATGAAGCCAGTTTGTTCACAACCTTCAGTTATATTTGATCCTGAAATGAGCTGTTGATCTCATATTCATGCCTTTCTAAGACTGCCTATTTCTACCCATAACATCACCCAAGTTCTATCATAGTTCCTCCAGACGTTCATTCACTACAGAATTGACTATTCCAAAGCTTCCATGATTAAGCTCCCACATGTCATCTTCTGCAAACATGAGGTCATCCAAAACTTTACTGTCCGTGTCTTAATTTGTACTCAGTACTCACTGATTTAAATTAAGCTCTCAGTCAAGCAATGTTTCAATTTTAACATTCTCATCCTTGAGGTCAATGGCCTTGCCCTTCCCTATCTTGGTTATATCCTCCAGTCCAACAATCCTTCAAGATACCTGTGCTCCTCTAATTCTGGCTTGTTGTTCAATCTCAATCATAATCACTCCCCCACTGGTGGCCATTCGTTTGCTGTTTCGGCCCTAGTTTTGGAATTCCCTTACTGGAACTCTCCACTTCACTTTGCTTCTTGAAGGCACACGTTAAAATCTACCACTGCGACCAGATTTTGAACAATTAATCTAATATCTCATTTTGTAACTCAATGTCATATTTTCTTCTATAATATTCCTGTGATGCACCTTGGGAGGTTTTATTAGTTTAAGGGTGCTATATAAATCTAAGTTGTTTCTGTTGTTACCTGTTTCTTGAAGTGTTGGCACTCCTCAGGGGTGAGTGTGTCTGCTTTAGCTATAAGTGGAATAATGTTCACCTTATCATGCAAACGTTTCATAAACTCGATGTCCAAAGGCTTCAGCCTGGAAGACAGCACAGACAACAATTAAGAGCTATATAAATAAAACAAACGCTCATCTATTCTGAATGTAGTCGTGCTTCTAATGCAATCTGCCACCATTTTACAGTTAAGAAAGCCCAACAACACCTCTACTTTCTCAGTAGGCTAAAGAAATTCAGCATGTTCGCTACGACTCTCAGCAACTTTTACAGAAAGCATCCTTTCTGGATAGTATGGCTCCTGCTCTGTCAAGGACCGTAAGAAATTACAAACATAGCTCAGTCCATCACACGAATCAGCCTCCCACCCACTGACTCTGTGTGTCTACACTTCCTGCTGCCTTGCAAAAGCAGCTAGCATCATTAAGGACCCCCACGCACCCCAGACATACCTCTTTCACCTTCTTTCCTTAGGAAAAAGATGCAAGAGTCTGAGGTCACATACCAACCAATTCAAGACCAGCTTCCTCCCTGTTGCCGACAGACTTTTGAATGGATCTTCCTCGCACTAAGTTGGTCTTTCTCTACACACTAGCTATGACCATAACACTACATTCTGCACTCTCTCCTTGCCTTCTCTAGGTATGGTATGCTTTGCTTGTCTGTATAGCATACAAGAAACAATACTTTTCCTTGTATACTAACATGTGGACAATAATAAATCAAATCAAATATCAAATCTGCCCAGGGGGCTAAGCATCTAAACTGTCCACATTTTTTGTCTGGACTTCTCATCTGAGAAATGTGGAATGCACCCGTTTCTGCAGTCCTTCCTCTTTAGTCTTGGAATGTCAGAAGGAACCAAGCCACACATCCCTTTTTAAGTTTAAGTTTATTTCTGTTTCTTGGTAAGGGAAGTAATAGGGATGGCAGTGCAGGCAGTGCGATGTTCCTCCTGTGGGATGTCTGAGGTGAGGGACACTGGTAGTGTCCCGGCTGATTACACCTGCAGGAGGTGCATCCATTTGCAGCTCCTTGAGGACCGTGTTAGGGACTTGGAGCTGGAACTGGAGGAACTAAGAATCATTTGGGAAGCAGAGGCAGCTATCGACAAAAGTTACAGGGAGATAGTTACTCCTAAAAGTGATGCATGGGTGACTGCTAGAAGGGGTAAGAAGCAGTCAGAGCAGCGATCCCCTGAGGCTGTTCCTCTCCAAAATAAGTACTCTGTTTTGGATGCTGTTGGGGAGGAAGTCTCAACCAGGGTAAGCCATGGGGTACAGGTCTCAGGGGTAGAGCCTGTCCCTGATGCTCAGGTGGGAAGGGGGAAGAAAAGAATAGGATTACTGATTGGGGATTCCATAGTTAAGGGGATAGATAGGACAGTCTGTGGGAACAAGCAAGACTCGTGGTTGGTATGTTGCCTCCCAGGTGCCAGGGTCCATGATATCTCTGAGCGAGTGTTCGAGATCCTTAAGGGGGAGGAGAACCAGCCCCAAGTTGTGGTTCAAGTAGGCACCCATGACATAGGTAGGAAAAGGGATGGGGATATAAAACAGAAATTCAGAGAGTTAGGGTGGAAGCTTAGGGCTAAAACAAGCAGAGTGGTTATCTCTGGTTTGTTACCTGTGCCGCGGGATAGCATGGAGAAGAATAGAGAGAGAGAACATTTAAACTCGTGGCTAAAGAGATGGTGCAGGAGGGAAGGGTTCAGATACTTGGACAATTGGGGCTCATTCTGGGGTAGGTGGGACCTCTACAAGAGGGATGGTCTGCACCTGAACCAGAGGGGTACTAATATCTTGGTGGGGAAATTTGCCAATGCCATTCGGAGGGGAGGGGGGCGGGGGGGGTTTAAACCGATTCAGAGCGGGGATGGGAACCTGAATTGTAGCTCCAATGTACAGGAGGATGAAAATAGGGAGGTCATGGATAAGATTTCTAGGTCACAGCAGTGTATTGGCAGGCGGGAGGGTGGTTTAAAGTGTGTATACTTTAATGCGAGGAGCATACACAATAAGGTGGATGAACTTGCAGCCTGGATTGGTGCCTGGGACTACGATGTTGTGGCCATTTCAGAGACATGGGTAGAGCAGGGACAGGAATGGTGGTTGCAGGTTCCGGGGTTCAGATGTTTCAGTCAGAGCAGAGAAGGTGGTAGAAGGGGGGAGGCGTGGCATTGTTAGTCAAGGACAGTATCACGGTGGCAGAAAGGACGTTTGATGTGGACCTGTCTATTGAGGTAGTATGGGCTGAGATTAGAAACAGGAAAGGAGAGATCACACTGTTGGGAGTTTTTTATAGGCCTCCAAAAAGTTCCAGAGATGTAGAGGAAAGGATAGCAAAGATGATCCTGGATAGGTGCGAAAGTAACAGGGTAGTTAGAACATAGAACATTACAGCGCAGTACAGGCCCTTCGGCCCTCGATGTTGCGCTGACCAGTGGAACCAACCTAATGACCCTCTAACCTAAACTATTCCAATGTTATGGGGGACTTTAACTTTACAAATACCGATTGGAAAAGCTATAGTTCAAGCACATTAGAGGGGTCAGTTTTTGTCCAATGTGTGCAGGAAGATATCATGACACAGTATGTAGATAAGTCAACAAGAGGTGAGGCTACATTGGATTTGGTACTGGGTAATGAACCAGACCAGGTGTTAGACTTGGAGGTAGGTGAGCACTTTGGTGATAGTGACCACAATTCGGTTATGTTTACCTCAGTGATGGAAAGGGATAGGCATATACCGAAGGGCAGAAGTTATAGCGGGGGGAAAGGTTATAGCTGGGATGAGGCTATTAGGCGAGATTTAGGATACATAGGGTGGAGTAGGAAATTGCAGGGGCTGGGAACATCTGAAATGTGGAGCTTATTCAAGGAGCAGCTACTGCGAGTCCTTGATAAATATGTACCTGTTACGCAGAGAGGAAGTGGTCGAGCGAGGGAACCGTGGTGTACTAAGGAAGTTGAATCTCTGGTGAAGAGGAAGAAAGAAGCTTATGTAAAGATGAGACGTGAAGGCTCAGTTAGGGCAATGGAGCGTTATAAATTAGCCAGGAAGGAGCTAAAGACAGTGTTAAGAAGAGCTAGAAGAGGACATGGGAAGTCTTTAGCAGATAGGATCAAGGAAAATCCTAAAGCTTTCTACAGGTATGTCAAGAATAAAAGATTGGTTAGGGCAAGATTAGGGTCAGTCAGAGACAGCAGTGGGAAGTTGTGCATGGAGCCTGAAGAGATAGGAGATGTACTGAATGAGTATTTTTCGTCAGTATTCACGCAGGAAAGAGTCAGTGCAGTCGAGGAGAATACTGCGATACCAGGTAGTAGACTAGGTGGGATTGAGGTACATAAGGAGGAGGTGTTGGCAATTCTTGAGAGTATGAAAATAGATAAGTCCCCTGGGCCAGATGGGATTTACCCTAGGATTCTCTGGAAGGCTAGGGAGGAGATTGCAGAACCTTTGGCTTTGATCTTCATGTCGTCATTGGCTTCAGGTATAGTGCCGGAAGACTGGAGGATAGCAAATGTTGTGCCCTTGTTCAAGAAGGGGAGTAGAGACTATCCTGGGAATTATAGACCAGTGAGCCTTACTTCTGTTGTCGGCAAAGTTTTGGAAAGAATTATAAAGGGATAGGATTTATAATCATCTAGAGGGAAATAAATTGATTAGGGATAGTCAACACAGTTTTGTGAAGGGTTGATCGTGCCTCACAAACCTTATCGAGTTTTTTGAAAAGGTGACCAAAGAGGTGGATAAGGGTAAGGCAGTTGACGTGGTGTATATGGATTTTAGCAAAGCGTTTGATAAGGTTCCCCATGGTAGGCTATTGCACAAAATGCAGACACATAAGATTGAGGGTGATTTAGCAGTTTGGATCAGGAATTGGCTAGTTGAGAGAAGACAGAAGGTGGTGGTTGATGGGAAATATTCAACCTGGAGTTCAGTCTCAAGTGGTGTACCTCAAGGATCTGTTTTAGGGGCCACTGCTGTTTGTCATTTTTATAAATGACCTAGATGAGGGTGTAGAAGGACGGGTTAGTAGATTTGCTGACGACACCAAAGTTGGAGGAGTTGTAGACAGTGAGGATGGATGTTACAGTTTGCAGAGGGACATAGATAAGCTGCAGAGCTGGGCTGAGAGGTGGCAAATGGAGTTTAATGCGGAAAAGTGTGAGGTGATTCACTCTGGTAAGAGTAACAGGAGTACAGAATATAGGGCTAACGGAAGGATTCTTGGTAGTGTTGACGAGCAGAGAGATCTCAGGGTACATGTGAATAGCTCCCTGAAAGTTGGCACCCAGGTTGATAAGGTTGTTAAGAAGGTGTACGATGTGTTAGCTTTTATTGATAGAGGGATTGAATTTCGGAGCTGTGCGGTCATGTTGCAACTGTACAAAACTCTGGTGCAGCCACACTTGGAGTTCTGCGTACAGTTCTGGTCACCGCATTATAAGAAGGATGTGGAGGCATTGGAAAGGGTGCAGAGGAGGTTTACCAGGATGTTGCCTGGTATGGTGGGAAGGTCTTATGAGGAAAGGCTGAGGGACTTGAGGTTATTTTCATTAGAGAGAAGGTTACGAGGTGACCTAATTGAGGCATACAAGATGATCAGAGGGTTAGATAAGTTGGATACTGAGAGCCTTTCACCTCGGATGGTGATGGCTAACACAAGGGGACATAGCTTTAAATTAAGGGGTGGTAATTATAGGACAGATGTCAGAGGTAGGTTCTTTACTCAGAAGGTAGTAAGGTCGTGGAATGCCCTGCCTGCAGAAGTTGTGGGCTCGCCAACTTTAAGGGTGTTCAAATGGTCAGTGGATAGACATATGGATAACATTGGAATAGTTTAGGTTATAGGGTCATTAGATTGGTTCCACTGGTCGGCGTAACATCGAGGGCCAAAGGGCTTGTTAGTGCTGTAATGTTCTATCTATTTTGTCCCTTTCTTTATGATGCTACTTCCCCACTGCAGCCATTCTTTTGATTCTGATGATGACAATTCTCCTTCCCCATCTACTGTGGGGCTGACGATCAGGAGTGTTTGATTTATTACTGTCACATGTATTAGTAGAGTGAAAAATATTGTTTCTTGCATGCTATACAGTCAAAGCATATCGTTCACAGAGAAGGAAAGGACAAAGTGCAGAATGCAGCGTTAGTCATGGTTAGGGTGCAGAGGAAGATCAACTTAGTGTGAGGTAGGTCCATTCAAAAGACTGACATCAAGCAGGGAAGGAACTGTTCTTGAAATGGTTGGTATGTTTTTTATCGTTTTGCCAATGGAAGAAGGTGGAAGAGTGTATGTCCGGGGTGCGTGGGGTCCTTAACTATGTTGGCTGCATTGCCAAGGCAATGGGAAGTGTAGACAAAGTCAATAGATGGGAGGCTGGTTTACGTGACGGACTGGACTACATTCAGGGCCTTTTGCAGTTTCTTGCATCTTGGGCAGAGCAGAAGCCATACCAAGTTGTGATACAATCACTAAGAATGCTTTCTATGGTGCATCTATAAAAGTTGATGAGAATCATAGCAGAGATACCAAATTTCCTTAGTCTTCTGAGAAAGTAGAGGCATTGGTGGGCTTTAACTATAGTGTCGGCATGGGCAGGACCATGACAGGTTGCTGGTGATCCAGATACCTAAAAACTTGAAGCTGTTGACCCTTTCTACTTCATCCCCATTGATGTAGACAGGCTCTCCACTATGCTTCCTGAAGTTGATGACAATCTCCTTCATTTTGTTGACATTGAGGGAGAGACTATTGTCGTCACACCAGTTCATCAGATTCTCTATCTCATTCCTGTACTCTGTCTCATCATTGTTTGAGATCCGACCCCCTACAGTGGTGTCATCAGTAAACTTGAAAATCGATGTGGTGGGGAATTTGGTCACAGAGTCATAGGTGTACAAGAAGTATAATAGGAGGCTGAGGACACAGCCCTGTAGGGCATTGGTGTTGAGGATGATTGTGGAGGAGCTGTTGTTGTCTATCCTTATTGATTGTGGTCTGTGGGTTAGGAAGTTCAGGATCTAGTTGCAGAGGGAGGAGCTGAGGCCCAGGCCATGGAGTTTGGAGATGAGTTATGTAGGAACAATGGTGTTGAAGGCTGAGCTGTAGTCAATAAACAGGAGTCTGCGTTATCTAGGTGTTCAAAGGTTGAGTGCAGAAACAGAGTGACGACGTCTGTTGTGGACCTGTTGCAGTAATAGGCGAACTGTGGTTGCTCTAGGCAATCCTGGAGGCTGGAATTGATTCGTGCCTAACCTTTCGAAGCATTTCATAATGATGGATGTCAGAACCACTGGAAGATAGTCATTAAGGCACAGTGCTTGCTTTTCGTTGGTACCAGGATGATGGTCACCTTCTTAAAGTGGATAGGGACCTTAGATGGTTGTAAAGAGAGGCTGAAGATGTCTATCAATACCCCGGCCAGCTGATCCATGCAGGATCTGAGTTCTCGTCCGGATGCCCCTTTTGGCCAGTCACTTTCTGTGGGTTGACCCTTGAGAGAGGGCTGTTCTAAATCTGCAATGGCGACGTCAGATATAGGTTTATCCGAGGTTTCCGGTTGGAGGATGCGCTCTCACTGACCCCTTGCTCAAAACGAGCATAGGATGCGTTGAGCTCATCAGGGAGGGGTGTGCTGGAGCCGGTAATATTACATGCCTTCATCTTACAGCCTGTTACATCTTGCAGACCTCGCCATAATCAGCAGAGGTCTGTATAGGTAGCCTGGGACTCTAGCTTGGTCTGGTACTGTCTTTTGGCATCTTTGATAGATCTCCTTAGATCATATCTGGCTTTCTTGTATTGGTCAGGTCGCCTGACTTGAATGCCTCAGACCTAGATTTCAGCAAGCAGTAAGTAGATATCCCTGTTCATCTATGGTTTTTGGTTGGGAAACGTGCAGATTTGCCACTTTGGCACACAGTCTTCTAAGCACTTACTAATGAAGTCAGTTACAGTAGTAGTGTACTTGTTCAGGCTGGACACAGAGTTTTTAAATACTTTGGGACCTGGTATGTGGATGAGACAGAACCTTTTTCCCATTCCATCCCAATACAGGACTCACCCATGTCCTGACGGAGCAATGAAGTACAGGCAGCAGTGCACACGGGTGTCTGCCATTTGGCGCCGATTCACTCGGGACTCGGAGTTTAGGAAATCCTCAAACTTGCTGTCAATGTAGCTTATGACTGGCTGCCAGCTGCACAAAAACAGAGAGAAGCAATGAAGCTTTCACTGAAAGCAACCCTTGCATCAGCACTCCCCACCACCCATGCTCATTCTCAGAAACTGGGGCTCCTTCCACTCAGGACAATGCTCAAAGCTGCTTGGGAGAAGGAACTTGCATTTACATAATATCCTCTGCCAGCTGAAAATGTCCCAAAGTCCTTCACAGCCAATGAAGTACTTTTGAAATGCAGCTATTGTTGGAATAGAGGAATATCAACAGGCCATTTAAGCAAAGAAAGAATCCAGAAACAGGAATGAGATAATTTACCAGGTCTCTTGTAACTTGCGATTTGCCAGTGGATTATCTGTGACGAGTGTGTTCTTTTAAATCTACACTCACTGTCCACTATATTAAACTCAAACATTAATGTCAATATTATATTTGTATATTTTATAAATCCTTGAATGAAGTTATAAGAGTAAGAAAATTACAGTAGAATTACTCTCTGCTGTATGATTGGGAATTGGGCACTAATTCTATTTAGACAGTATATATGTTTTTAAAAATGCTTGTTTGAACAATTTGGAGGGATAATTCTGTGAGAAGTCTCTGGTCAGTGGCAGTGTGGAGAAAAAGGAAAATTTCAGTGGAGAATGGGAAGGACTGGATCTTAGCTGTCAAGCTGCAAGTAAGAAACTCAATAGTGAAATAAAGTTTGAATCCATAACTTTCCAAAACAACAGTTCTGATAACCGGCTTAAGCTGGCATTTATTAATTTCATGATTTAAGTCAGTGAATGCTTGGGTAAATTCTAAAACAAGCCAACATATTTTGAGTGCGACTGAAGGAGAGTCTGAAGAATCATGTGGACTCAAAATGGAATTTTGTCCTTCATTGCTAGAGGGATGAAGTTAAAAATAGGGAGGTTATGTTGCAGCTACATAAAGTTCTGGTGAGGCCACTCCTGGAATACAGTTTTTGTCTCCTTACTTGAGGAAGGGTATACTGGCATTGGAGGTGATGTAGAGGAGGTCCACTAGATTGATTCCGGAGCTGAAAAGTTGGATTACGAGGAAAGACTGAATAGACTGGGTCTATACTTATTGGAATTTAGAAGAATGAGGGGAATGTTAGAGGATTTCAAAATACTTTGGGATTTAAAATACTAATAAAGACTAATAGAACAGGGTGCATTAGTTTAGGATAAGAATCACAGACTGCCATATATATCTTATGTAGATACGGTATGCACAGAAACACATATAACCACAGTTAGAGAATTTAAACATGTATTTTTGAAAATGTATTATTAAACAGGCATACATTTTAGTTAATGGCACAGGATTCTAAGGCGCCATGGGAAATGGGCCAGTAAAGTGAACCATACGCATAGCTCAGTGAATGAGATATTGAGCAAGGTCAAGTAAGTGGTTTCAGGAAGCTTAATCAATAGACCAGATAAGAGTACAGGACAGGTAGCATTGGAAAGTCAGGCAGAAACCACTAGAACTTATTGTTACCATGCTGTCAGAGAATATCTGTGATTGATCAAGGTATACAACATTTACTAATAATTGTTGGCTTGTACTAATTTGATTGGCTCATGATGAGCCAGAAGGCAAGTAGAATGTCTTTTGGAATTGTATTGCCACTGTGATGTAACTTCAGAAAAGAGTTGGATTGCCTAACCCTTTTCTCTCCCGGCATGCATCAGTCAATGAAGAAGTGCCTTTCATCATGACTGTCATCGCGAGTCTTTGTATTAGCTGAAGTTAAGCTCAATACTTAGTCTCTAAAGAAACCCCAACAGGGGATCTTAAAGAGACATATAAAGTAATGAAGGGAATAGATAAGATAGAAGCAGGGAGGTTGTTTGCACTGGCATGTGAAACTAGAACCAAAAGGAATAGCCTCAAAAGAAGGGAGAGCAGATTTAGGACTGAGTTGAGGAGGAACTTCTTCACCCAAAGGATTATGAATCTGTGGAATTCCTTGCCCGCTAAAATAGTTGACGCAACTTACTGAATGCTTTTAAGGCTAAGACGGACAGATGTTTAACAGTAATGGAATTAAGGGTTACGGTGAGCAGGCGATTAATTGGAGCTGAGTCCATGAAAAGATCAACCATGATCTTATTGAGGGGCCAAATGGCCTACTCCTGCTCCTGGAAACTCTGTCCTCTAGCTACAGGTGCTGTCAGGCCTACTGAGACATAAAGCATTTTCAGGCTTTATTTCAGGGTGTCTATTCTAAGACCCTTTAGTCCTTAAAGTTTATTTATTAGTCACAAATAAGGCTTACGTTAACACTGCAATGAAGTTAGTGCGAAATTCACTGAGTCACCACACTCCAGCATCTGTTTGGGTCAATGCACCTAACCAGTACATCTTTGGACTGCAGGAGGAAACTGGAGCACCCAGAGAAAGCCCACGCAGACACAGGGAGAATATGCAAACTCCACAATGACAGTAACCCAAGATGGGAATCGAACCTGGGTCCCTGGCGCTGTGAGGCAGCAGTACTAACCACTGTGCAAACTGGGTACAGGGCAGCATAGATTTAATGTAATTGGCAAAAGGAACTAAATTCTCGCAACGTAAGAAAAAATATTTTCACACATCAAGTGGTTAGGACATGGATTGTACTGCCTGAGAGTGTGGTGGAGGTAAATTCAATCAAAGCACTCGAAGTATTATGTTTTGTCACGTTGTGCTTTGCAAGCCAATGCATTGTAGGATCGCAGGATCTATGTTTTCTTATTAGTTTGACTGCGTCAGCATTAAGAACAGTTGCAATGTTAACCACCTCCTGTATCAACTTGTGTATCACAGAATCATAGAAACCCTATAGTGCAGAAAGAGGCCATCTAGCCCATCGAGTTCGCACCGACTACAATCCTACACAGGCCCTACCCCGATATCCATACACATTTACCAAAAATCCCTCTAAGCTATACATCTCAGAACACTAAGGGGCAATTTTAGTATAGCCAACCAACTTAACCCACACATCTTTGATTTGACTGATCCTGAAAGGTACTAAGACCGAATACACAACGAGGGAATTAGGAGATTATTTGAAAAGGAACAATGTGCAGGGTTATGGGGAGGAAGGTAGGAGAATAATACTAAATGAAATGCTGAGAGATCCAGTGCACAGTCATAGAAGTTCAATGACTTCGGCCCAACTTGTTCATGCCGCCCCTTTTTTTAAACCCCAAAGCTAATCCCAATTGCCCGCATTTGGCCCATATCCCTCTATACCCATCATACCCATGTAACTATCTAAATGCTTTTTAAAAGACAAAATTGTACCCACCTCTACTACTACCTGTGGCAGCTTGTTCCAGGCACTCACCACCCTCTTGTGTGAAAAAAATTGCTCCTCTGGATACTTTTTTATCTCTCCCCTCTCACCTTAAATCTACGCCTCTAGTTTTGGGGAAGGTATTGACTATGTAGCTGATTTGTGCCCCTCAATATTTTACAGACCTCTATAAGATCAGCTTCCGAGCCTCCAGAGAAAAAGGTCCCAGTCGATCCAGCCTCTCCTTATAATCCAAACCATCAATTCTAGTAGCATCCTATTAAACCTTTACTGCACTCTTTCTACTTTAAGAACATAAGAAATAGGAGCAGGAGTAGGCCATCTAGCCCTTCGAGCCTGCCCCGCCATTCAATAAGATCATGGCTAATCTGAAGTGGCTCAGTTCCACTTTCCCGCTTTCTCCCCATAACCCTTAATCCCCTTGCCTACCAAAAACCTATCTACCCACGTCTTAAATATACTTAGCGAGATAGTCTCCACCACTTCAACGGGCAGAGAATTCCAGAGATTCACCACCCTTTGAGTGAAGAAGTTCCTCCTCAACTCTGTTCTAAACTGCCGCCACCACCCCCCCCCCCCCCCCATCTTGAGGCTGTGCCCTCTAGTCCTACTGTCCTTTCTGAGCGGGAAGAACCTCTCCAACTCTACCCTATCCATCCCTTTCATCATCTTATACGTCTCAATAAGATCCCCCCTCATCCTTCTAGACTCTTACGAGTACAAGCCCAGTCTATTCATCCTCTCCTCATAGCTCAACCCCCTCAACTCCGATATCAGCCTTGTGAACTTCCTCTGTACTCCCTCCAAGGCCAAAATATCCTTGCGCAAGTGCGGCGACCAAAACTGCACACAGTACTCCAGCTGCGGCCTCACCAGTGTCCTGTACAGTTGCAGCAAGACCTCCCTACTTTTACATTCAATCCCCCTCGCTATAGAACATAGAACATTACAGCGCAGAACAGGCCCTTCGGCCCACGATGTTGCGCCGACCAGTTAAAAAAAAACAACAATGACCCACTAACCTAAACCAATCCCTTTTCGTCCATAAACCTGTCCACAGACCTCTTAAATGCCCCCAAACTAGGCGCATTTACAACTGCAGCAGGCAGGGCATTCCAATCCCTCACCACCCTCTGGGTAAAGAACCTACCCCTGACATCTGTCCTATAACTACCCCCCCTTAGTTTAAAGCCATGCCCCCTCGTGCTAGATTTTTCCATCAGAGGAAAAAGGCTATCACTATCCACCCTATCTAAACCTCTAATCATCTTATATGTTTCAATAAGATCCCCTCTTAGCCGCCTTCTTTCCAGCGAAAACAACCCCAAATCCCTCAGCCTCTCCTCATAGGATCTCCCCTCCATACCAGGCAACATCCTGGTAAACCTCCTCTGCACCCCCTCCAAAGCCTCCACATCCTTCCTGTAATGTGGGGACCAGAACTGCACACAATACTCCAAGTGCGGCCGCACCAGAGTTGTGTACAGTTGCAACATAACGCTACGACTCCTAAATTCAATCCCCCTACCAATAAACGCCAAGACACCGTATGCCTTCTTAACAACCTTATCTACTTGATTCCCAACTTTCAGGGATCTATGTATACATACACCTAGATCCCTCTGTTCATCCACACTATTCAGAGTCCTCCACACCCTCCACGCAATTTGCTTTTCCACTCATCTTCGTGTCATCAGCAAATTTCGTCACCCTACACTCAGCCCCCTCCTCCAGATCATCTATGTAAATGATAAACAGTTGAGGCCCCAGCACTGATCCCTGCGGCACTCCACTGGTCACCAACTGCCAACCAGAATAGCGCCCATTGGTTCATTATCCAGTACCAAGTCCGTCTCTTGTCAACCTATCCACATATTGTGTCAGGAAACCCTCCTGCGCACACTGTACAAAAACGCCCCATCCGAACTATTCGACGTATAAAGATTCCAATCAATATTTGGAAAGTTAAAGTCACCCATGACAACTACCCTGTGACCTTCACACCTATCCATAATCTGCTTTGCCATTTCATCCTTCACATCTCTATCACTATTTGGGGGTCCATAGAAAGCTCCTAACAACATGACCACTCCTTTCCTATTTCTAACTTTAGCCCATATTACCTCAGTAGGCATATCCCCCTTGAACTGCCTTTCTGCAGCCATTAACTATCCTTGATTAACAATGTTACTCCTCCACCTCTTTTACCACCTTCCCTACTCTTACTGAAACATCTATACCCCAAAACCTCCAACAACCATTCCTGTTCCTGTTCTAACCATGTCTCCATAATGGCCATAACATTGTAGGTACCAATCCACGCTCCAAGTTCACCTACCTTATTCTGGATGCTCCTTGCATTGAAGTAGACACTCTTCAATCCACCTTCCTATCTGCCAATACACTCCTGCGACCTTGATACCCTCCTCAGTTCCTCACTATACTCAACACTGACTTCTGGGCTACAGCTTGTTTCCCCTATCCCCCGACAAATTAGTTTAAACCCCCCGAAGAGCTGTAACAAATTTCCCTCCCAGGATATTGGTGCCCCTCTGGTTCAGGTGCAAACCGTCCTGTTTGTACAGGTGCCACCTTCCCCAGAATGTGGCACCTGTACAATTATTCATGTAACTGAAACCCTTCCTCCTACACCATCCGTGTAGCCACATGCTTATCTGCACTCTCTCCCTGTTCCTCAACTCGCTAGCACGTGGCACTGGCAACAAACCAGAGATGACAACATGGTTGTCCTGGCTCTCAGATTCCACCCTAGCTCCCTAAATTCTTGTTTTAAATCCCGTCCTTTCTCTTACCAATGTCGTTGGCACTGAGTGTGCCACGACTTGTGACTGTTGCCCCTCCCCCTTAAGGATCCTGAAAATACAGTCCAAAATGTCATGGACCCTGGCACCCGGGAGGCAACATACCATCCATGAGTCTCTTTCGCTGCCACAGAACCTCCTATCTGACCCTCTATCAAGTCCCCAATAACTATTGCTCTCCTCCCTTCCCTTCTGAGCAACAGGGACAGACTCAGTGCTGGAGATCTGGTCACCAAAGTGGTATACTTGTTGCCGAGGGGAACAACTACAGGGAATCCTTGTACTGACTGCTACCTGATGTGGAGATGCCAGCGTTGTACTGGGGTAAACACAGTAAGCAGTCTCACAACACCAGGATAAAGTCCAACAGGTTTATTTGTAGCAAACGCCACTAGCTTTCGGAACTGGCTGTTCCTTCGTCAGGTGAGTGGGAGTCTGACGAAAGAACAGCCAGTTCCGAAAGCTGGTGGTGTTTGCTACAGATAAACCTATTGGATTTTAACCTGGTGTTGTGAGACTTCGTACTCTGACTGTTTCCTCCCAGTCCCTCTCACCATCACCCATCTATCCTCGTTATTCGGAGTAACTACATTCCTGAAGCTTCTATCTATGACCACCTCTGCTTCCTGAATGATCCGAAGTTCATCCATCTCCCGCTCCAGTTCCCTAAGGGTTTTAGAGCAGCTGGAGATGGGTGCACTTCCCACAGGTGAAATCAGCAGGGGCACTGACGGTGTCCCTCACCGCAAATATTCTGCAGGAGGAACAATGCACTGCCTTCCCTGCCATCCCCTCTAGATAGCTTGCGGATAAAAGAAGAAAAAGAAAGAAAGAGCTTACCTGATATTCTCTCATCCCCTTTAGGTTAGAGGAGGTAGAAGAATGGGGGACACTACAAGTGTAGTGACTTGGGTTTAAGAGCCGCCCAACGTATATACAGGTAAAAATAAAACACTTAACCAGCAACCACAGTGACCCACACAATAAAAGCAAACTATAAACGTTCCCAGGGCCTTCCCATGGCCGACTTCTGGTTTCCTACTGCACTGGATCAGAGAACTCCGAGAAAACGTAATGTAAAAATCAAACTCTCTTACCCTCAGCTCTCCTCACCCGAATCGCTCCCTTTCTGCTTGCTCCAGTACAACAATGAGCACTGATCCAATTTAGAATGTTAGGTCTGGCCCAGAAGTTATCATTCTCCATAGCTATCTTAAAACTAATAAAGTTATGGTCACTGGTCCAAAAGTGATCCTTCACTTCTGTCACCTGCCCTTCTTTACTTCGCAAGAGGAGGTTAAGTTTTGCCCCTTTTCTAGTCTGGCCATCTATATACTGAATGAGAAATTTCTCCTGAATACACTCAACAAATTTTTCTCCATCCAACCCTCTAATACTATGGTAGTCCCGGTCAATGTTGGGAAAGTTAAAATCCCTGACTATTACCACCCTATTTTTTTTTGGAGCTATCTGTAATCTCCTTACATATTTGCTCCTCAATCTCCCGCCAACTGTTTGGGGGCCAATAGTACAACACTATCAAAGTGATTTCCCCCTTCTTATTTCTCAGTTCTGCCCATATAGACTCAGTGGCTGAACCCTCGGATATATCCCCTCTCAGTTACGGCCATGATGTTTTCTCTAATCAAAAGTGCAACTCCCCTTCCTCTCTTCTCTCCTGTTTGATCGTTCCTATAGCATCTGTACCATGGAACATTGAGCTGCCAGTCCTGTCCGTCCCTTAGCCATGTTTCAGTAATTGCTATAATATCCCAGTCCATGTACCCATCCATGCCTAGTTCATCTGCCTTGCTTGTCAGGCCTCTTGCATTGAAATATATACAGTTTAATCTGGACTTCCCTTGTTCTCTGTCTTGCTTTTGCCTAATCTGTCTGGTACTAGGATTACTGACACTGCCTTTACTACTTAATGTGCTCTCTAACTTCTGTGCTGTCCTCAAACTTCTCTTCTGTCTCCCTACTGCTTTGAATCCCATGCCCTGCCAAACTAGTTTAAACACTCCCGAGTGGCTCTAGCAAATGTCCCCACTAGGATTTAGTACCCCCCCCTTCAGTTCAGGTGTAACCCATCCCTCTTGAACAGGAAAGATCCCACATGTGATGAACTGAATGGCCTTCTTCAGTGCCATAACAATTCTGTGAAAAACAAAAATAAATATATTTTATTGTAGAATTAATTTTTATACTGAAAAAAAAATCCTTGAACTTCAGGGAATCTGAGAAGTTAAAAGAGTGAAAACTCCTGCTTTAAAGGATACACAAGCAGCAATAAGGGCTATACAAAAGATCAATTCCATCCAGATACTGGGGACCATTAACACTGTCACTGTAATCTCAAGTGTGCTCAGGGTTAAATGAGACAGGTTGGTGTATGATGACATGTTTAATGGCCCAGGTGGAGTTCGTGATATAATGAGGTAATGATGGTGATGAGGGGATGATGATGATGATGAGGAGGAGGATGCCCCACTATACAATGGGTAAATAAAACATTCAGTCAACACTGACACATTGCTTTACTGCATCAATATATGGTAGTCAAGCATGGCAATTACGCCTTCAATTCCCCACATGGCAAATACCTCGTCAACTCCTCCACATGGCAAATACCTGCCCCCACCAATCCTGCACATGGCAAATACCCTTCCCTCAACTCCCCCACACAGCAAATACACCTCCTACAACTCCCCAGACATGGCAAATACCATCTCAACACCCCCACACAGCAAACACCCCACCTCAACTCCCCCTCATGGAAAATACCCCTCCCTCAACTCCCCCACACAACAAATATCCCTCCTCAACTCCTGAACACAGCAAATACCTCCTCCTCAACTCCTGCACTCAACTCACCCACATGATAAATACCCGCTCAGCTACCCCACATGGCAAATATCCCCTCAGCTCCCCCACATGGCAAATATCCCCTCAGCTCCCCCACACGGCAAATATCCCCTCAGCTCCCCCACATGGCAAATATCCCCTCAGCTCCCCCACATGGCAAATATCCCCTCAGCTCCCCCACACGACAAATATCCCCTCAGCTCCCCCACACGGCAAATATCCCCTCAGCTCCCCCACACGGCAAATATCCCCTCAGCTCCCCCACACGGCAAATACTCTTTCAACTCCCCCACACAGCAAATATCCTTTCGAGTCCCCCACATGACAAATATACCCTCAATTCCCCCACATGAACTCGCACGCATGGCAATTACCCCCAAAACTTCCACTCGAACGTTAAATACACTTCAACCCTTGCTCTCCATTCCCCCATGGTAACTGCCCCCTCAGCACAACCCTCCACCTCCCCCAGTAACTTCCCCCTCACTCTCTCCCTCCCCCCTCCCACTCCATGGTAACTGTCCCATACTCTCCATTCCACTCCCTCCCCTGCAGTAACTGCCCTCTCACCCTCCCCACCCCCTGTGGTAACTGCCCCCTCACTCTCCCCTCCGCATGGTAACTGCCCCCTCACCCTTCCCCCATTGTAAATGCCTCCTCACCTTCCCCACATAGTAACTGCCCCCTCACCCTTCACACAAGGTAAATATTCTCCTACCCCCCCATATGATAAATACCCCTTAATGCCCCTCACCCTTCCCAACTTGATAATTATCCCCTCACCTCCAACACAGTAAGTACTCCCACACAGTAATTACATCCTCCACCCACACAAACGCTACTCATCTCGCTCGAGCCACACACAGTAATTATTCCTTCATTCCCCCACGTATGGTATTTTACTCTTACCCATGGCACAGTAATTACCCCCCACCATGCCACACTATAATTACCCACTCTCAGCTCCACATAAATAATCTCCCCTTTTTGCCCCATGCAGTAATTACTTGTCTCTGTCCCATAGTAATTACACCCTCCTTGCCCCTCAGTAATTGCCTCCTCTATTTGCCCCACATAGTAATTATCCCCTCTCTTTGCCCCACACAATAATTACCCTCTCTGATACACACAGTAATTACCTCCTCTCTTTGCCCAATAATTACCCACTTTGCCCCACACCGCAGCTAGAAGCAAACACATTACACACATTCCCAGCTAGCATTTATCGAATGAGTCTACGGCTGCTGCAATACAAGTGCTTAGCTTGAGAACTGCAGAATAGTTGAAAAAATTTCAAACAACTGGAGGGCGATTCTCCCAAAAAAATTCAAAGTTTTGAATTCGCTTAAAAAGTGGAGTAAATACTGCTGTTTTTTCAGTGGGAGTTTCAAAATGAATCTCCCACACTGTGCACTGCAGACCGTACTAGCGTGAGGCACTCCAAAAATCAGTGGACGGTACCCACTGGAGAGGCTGGCAGCATAATGCTGAGCGAGACACTGAGCATGTGCCGATCGGTCAGCGTCGAGATTGGTGCATGTGTAGTAGCCCTGCACTGCCGGCCTCCTGACTGCTGTCCAGCTTGATCGATGTCCAGCGCTGCAACGCTGCCCCTTCCAAGCCCTGAACAGTTCAATCACTGGTCCCGCAAACATATTCAGGCCAGCCTCAACCTGCAATCCCTCCCCCACCATCCCTGTCCTAAACTCTCTTCCACAGGCAGCCCAAATCTCCTGATCCTCCCCACATCCCCACAGTGGCAGCACAACCACCACCCCAAAGGTCAGCTCCGATCGCTGGCCTTCCTCCCTTTCTCACCCAGCCCAATTGCAGAGAGGCAGTGGGATCCCTCCACCAATTTCCTCCAAGAGGCCCTGCCACTATTACGCCCTGCCCCTTGAGATGGACAGTGCCAAGGTTCCCCCTTGGCATTGGCACATTGCCTCTTGTGCAGTGCCAGGGTGCTCAGGCTGGTACTACCAAGGTGGCAATGTCCAGGGGATACTCCCACCCTCTGGGGGCCTCAATGGGTTCCCCCTTCACTCCAGCAAGGAGGTGGCAGGAGATGCTTTAGTCCTGGGCCTGCTAATGATATGGTAAATAGATTTAAATGTTTATTTAAATAAATTATGTAGTTCCGTCTGCTTCTGGTGCGGAGCTGACGGTGCCGGAAATCCGGTGCTCGGAGACTCAAGGAGGTAGTGGTGCCCAGCGTAGAGCCTGTGAAACATCCTTGCAGCACAGTGGGCTGGAAGCACTTCCCCCCTGATCCTTCTAGATTTCAGAGATCTGGTCTGGCAAAGTTACGGGACAAATGGTGTCCTGGGCAGATTTCTTATGGACCACAGGACGAATGTTAAAAATAGAAGAAAACCCTGTAAGACACAGATTTGTCAGTCACTCTGCCACATTTGAACGGTTGATATTATTAATAGTGTGCTGGGCACTGACAAATATCCCTCAGGTGATTGACCATATTAAATGATATTCTTTACTAACTGCATTCAGGCTTCCTAAAATCATAGATAGCAAACCAAAGAGTGGGTGCAGTCTGAACTGTCTGACATAAAAAAGGAGATCTGGAGCATGGTTTACAAACTGGTTCTTTGTGTTGTCCCTGGTCAAAATATGTGGATAGATCTGAAGATCATATTCTTAAAGAAAGGCTATGAAGAAGAAACTCTACCAGTGACAATTCCAAGACACTGACAAATTGAAGATTGAAGTACAAGCAAACACTCAAGGAACAATGTGGTGCAAGAACTTCTGAACTTCCTGTTTATTTGCACTGGTATGATGACTGTCCTGTATCCAGTGCCAAAAATACAGATGATGAAGACTTGTATCCAAAATCTGACACTAACATAATTAATACTTTAAAATCTGAGCAGTGGGAAAAGATGTAAACTGTGTTTAGAAAGGACCTATGGAGGAACAGCATTTTTTTTCATTATGATTGATGCTAACTTAAATACAGAGGGATCAGAAATCAAATGTCTTCAATCTGAGGTATAGCCCAGGATGCCTGTATCTGTTTAGTTGGATATTTTACATATTGGAATGGTTAAGGAGCAAATTTTACCATTTCTCTACAGGAACCGTAGCAGGAGAGGGACGGACCATGGAAAGGTCTGTTGGCCTCAAGTGGGATTTTCTGGTTTTGGGGAGACGCAGCTGGAAAATCCCACCCTAAGTATCTCAGCAAGTGGAGGGAACCTGGGACGAGCAAACCGGCTAAATGTTCAATGTTTCATCTTTTTGCAGACAAATTCTGGACCTACCAGTTACTGTTGTCCACTGCATCTCCAAACCCTGGGGTGTCAACAATAGTCAGTGTGAGCTGCACACCTCCTTCTTTAACCAGAACATTTACTTTTTCAACCTGGAATCAAAGAGACATAAACACCACTGAAACAGCTATTTAAAAAGTATCCAAATACTACAGAGGCTGGATGTGACTTGGAATGATGCCAACGGTGAGGCCAATATCTGTACTAGCTGTAATAGTTTATGATGGCCCTGCCTTTTCACCTTGCCACACTCCTGCAGTGGAGCCCTTCAAACTATATATAATCACTTACCTCTCCAATGGAGACAGATGTCTATGGTTCTTTGTGACCCTGGCTAATTTCTGTAGCTAATTCAACATCCACAGTGAGGATAGAAAAACAACACGCCTAAAGGGAATCAGCCCAAACGGAAAAGAAACACAAGTGGGAGAACTAGTGGAATGATTTGGAAATTGAGCCTGAGATGATCTCCCCACTGCCACAGAAGATGCAGGAAGTGTGGGAGACAGAATACAGTGAAAGCACAGAGTACAGGACACCAAGCCAGTGATGCTGACTAACCAGTTTTCAGTTTTAAATACTGGGACGTGGTGCTGTTTTATTGACAGAATGCAGCAGAATGACCCTCAACGCCTTTCGTGATAGCATGAGTATACCGGGGAAAAAGTGGAAATACAGTGGTCATAAAGGATTCAGTAGTTAAAGACATAGAGGTTTTTCTTTAACCACAAACATAATTTCTGAATTTTATATTGAAAAGGGCATCAAAGGGTATGGGAGACAAAAAAGAAAGTTGAGGTGAGCCACAATCAAATCAGCTACACTCTTATGAAATGATGGAGTAGCCTCAAGGGGCTGAATGGCCTACTGCTGCTTCTAATTTGTATATTGATATGAATGGCACGGTGACATCATAATATAGCTGAGTGACTGCAGAACATCCTGCAAGTGAAAGGACAACATTCAGAAGTTGTAATCTGCATTGGTTAATCAGGGCAACCAGGAATAAAAACAGAGGTGTAGAAATGAGATCAGAGGATGAAGAGAGCAGTAACATCATAAATGAGCCAGTAATTGCAGGGACCAAATTACAGAAAATAGCGAAGGTAATAAACTGTATCTTATCAATATCCATGAACAAAGCCAAGAATGGATTTCTTTTATTCAGGACTGATCACTGAATGGGTACAATGCTGGAGGCCATTTGGTTTAATGTGTCACACTCCCTGCCTTCTCTCTATAGGCCTGCACATTCCTTTTCAAGTAACAATTTAATTCCATCGTAGTGGGAAAAATCACAAAGATGGATACCTGGCACATAAAAAAAGTTACGTGGGAGAGAGACATTAACAGGCACTGATTTTTAGCACAGACAGCTACATGAAACTAAAAACATGCAGGACAGACAGTTATTTAAAGTTAAATATGCAGGAATCAGATACTGCAGGAAGCCAGCAGAGAGCTTGAGGCACTTTTAATTTAAGGACAGACCTAGGACAATAAGGAGATTAGCTGTAAATGGTAACAGAAATACATAAATGCAGGAAAACCAATTACCGTATGTATAGATCAAAACTAAGTCATTGATAGTCACTGATAAGAGGAAATGTATCCATTTTATGAAACAATGCGATGTTACATGCCAATGTCTGTACATGTCTGACTGTAACGATGTGTTAAACTATCGATCCTATTCAAGTATAACGATGTGTTAAATGGCTAATGTCCAGACTATCCATTGTCTGAAAGATATAAAAATAAACTACTCCTATTGTATTATTGAGAGAAGGTAGCTGCCCAGTACATAAGAACATAAGAAATAGGAGCAGGAGTAGGCCATCTGGCCCTTCGAGCCTGCCCCGCCACCCAATAAGATCATGGCTGATCTGTCGTGGCTCAGTTCCACATTCCCGCCCTCTCCCCATAACCCTTAATCCCCTCTCTTATCAAAAACCCATCAACCCGCGTCTTAAAAATATTTAGCGAGGTAGCCTCCACCACTTCAACGGGCAGAGAATTCCAGAGATTCACTACCCTTTGAGTGAAGAAATTCTTCCTCAACTCTGTTCTAAACCGCCCCCCCCTTTATCTTGAGGCTGTGCCCCCTAGTCCTACTGTCCTTTCTGAGCGGGAACTGCGCAGTAGTTCTGTACCGCAGTACTGCGGAGTGCCAGTGCCTTTTCTCCATGAAGCTTTGTTAAACAAAACTGTATTGTTGCACCCCCAGTCTGACTCCGAAGTGGTAATTTCCCACAACAATTGGCGTAGTTGGCAGGATCCTATTACTGGTAAGTGCCGATCGATTGACCACGATCAGAAAGCCAGGGTAGAGATAACTGAATCTGCGAAAGTCTGACAGGGTCAAGAATACAGATTGAAAGGGGTTATACTTAAAGGGTATTTGTAGTAATAAGTACTGTTGTATATGGTATAGTGATAAGTACCTGTTACTTGTGCTGACCAACAAGTGGACAAGGTAATGCTTGTCTCAAACAACCCAGCCTTAGACCGGTTATTAAGAGGGGAAATCCTCCACACGATGGTCAGGAATTGAAGTGGGCATAGAGGCATCAAGGGCACTTAGGATTGTGAAGCACAAGTGGCAGAGGTCAGTTAACATCAAACTCTGTAGAGGCGAACAAACGCAGAGTTGCCATCTGATTGCATGAAAGTTTATAAAGTCGGGTACTGGACTGTCAATGTTATAAAAGCGGGGCAGAAAAGGAGCTTGATCAACTCTGACCTAAACCAGATTCCGGTGGAGAAGCACATTGCCGAGGTGGTAATAGTGGGAACCGTGAGTATAAATTGAAACCCTGAGACGGTAGTGAAACACGGTGCTAGATTAGTAATAGTGGCCAGGGATAGTGAAGTTCCTACAGTAGAGAGCACACTTTACTAAGGAGTAATCATATGGTGCCTAAAACACGTTGCCAAAGTGGCAATAGTGACCAGGGGTAGTGAAGTCTGTGAAATGGCAGATAATGAAGTTAAGAGAGGTTCTGCATTATCTTTTATTGAAATTACATGACAGACAGGCAAGCGTTAATAAAGGGAATGCAAAAGGATGAGTGGGATACTTCTCAGATCTTAGAGCAGCAGAGAAAGTGGAAAGATGGAGAAAAGAGAAACAAGACAAAGAAGATTTGTTAATACATCAGTTAGCTGGTCTAATTGAGCAAGTAGTCGCCTCTACTAAGAAGTGAAGACAAAATAAAGATTAGAGAATTAGAATCCCGATTGAGGGAACTGGAGAAACAAAACCAGGTACTAAAAGAGAAGCAATGGAGAGGGTAAACTGTTCCTCTGCCTCCTTATGAGTCCACACAACAGGGACCTCTAGAACACAACTTAGCGCCAGTAACCCGAGGCGGAACACATGCGCAGCCAAAAGCGAATTATAAACCATCACCCCAGGTGAGAGACAGTAGATAATGGCTTTCCTGGGTAAATTACAATCTAGAAGCGCAAACACTAAATTCTGGGAAAAATTAGACACAATATGGGTGAGACAGCAATTACACCTGAGAAACATACACCAGCTGGTCAGGGCAGCCTGTCCAGTGGATAAGTGGAGGCAGGTAGCAGGTGGACCAGCTGCTCCTCCAGCACAGGATTATAGTGAAGGACGGTGGACACATGTAGTCGCCTTAACATCGGAGAATGATGCCCGAGAGGCACCATTCACCCAGTTTAAAGCAGAAATTCAGGGAGTGTTAGGGAATGCTCCCACTAACTGGAGCAGAATTACCATAACAAAAGTTAAAAAGGGGAAGAAGCTTCTGAATATGAGAAACGATTGTTCCAGGTATATCAAAAGCGCTCAGGACAAGGGAACCCAGGTCAAGGAGATTGAGCATTCATCCAGGCTTTTAAGGATGGGCTCTCTAGCGCTCACCAAGTCATCCTAAAAATGGGAGTGATTATGTCCCAAGATTACGATGAGTTGATAGAGTGGGCTAGCGGCATACCGAGAGAAGAGAAATACCAGGCAAGAACAAGACTAGAAAGAGTAGCAGCCTACAGTAATGGGAATGGAACTAAGTCTGAACTGACTTGCCACAATCGTGGACGGCAAGGGCACTTTGCGAGGGATTGCACGGCCCCATGGAAAGGGAAAAGTGGGGAACATTACAGCCACTGTAATAAATATGGACGCACTGAAACAGTGCGTTGGAATAAGCATGGGAGACCCTGACCCGATCCATGACCACAGCAGAACCGGAGGAACCACAGAACCTCCGGGGTCAGCAAGAATGACGGTCTGCAGCCCCCATTCACAAGGGTAAGAAAGAGGAAAGGATTTACGTGTCAGCACTAGTAGGGAGCAGGCAATGTGAGATGCTAGTGGACACAGGAGTATGTATATCTGTCACAAGCTACCCTTACCCACTACAAATAAAATGATTTACCTGACCGGGATAGGAGAGAACAAAACATCCACCTACCTGAGTGAGACCACGCTAGTTGAGATAAATAATTTGTATATACTAATGAGGTTTTGTGTGTAAATATAACGAGGGTACAATAATAGGAAACAATCTGATGAAAGAATATGAGATTCTTATAGACTGTGGAAAGGGAGAATTAATCTGGCCAAGACAGGACGGTGTGGGTATGCCGGCGTTGGACTGGCGTAAACACAGTAAAAAGTCTGACAACACCAGGTTTTAGTCCAACCTATTTATTTGATAATATACTCACTAGCTTTCGGGGTTACCCCCTTCGTCAGGTGAATGGAGAGTTCTGGCCTCAGACAGAGCATATAAAGCACAGACAGTTTAGAGATTACTGATTAAAATGCGAATCCTTACACCTAACCTGCTGTTCAAGACCTGAAGTGGCTGATAATGTGAGTGGAAGAGTAAGCATTCTCCAAGGCGGCCTTCACGACACACGACAGCGCAGAGTCGCTGAGCAGAGACTGATAGCCAAGTTCCGCACACATGAGGACGGTCTCAACAGGGATCTTGGGTTCATGTCGCACTATCTGTAACCCCCGTGACTTGCCTGGGTTTGCAAAACCTCACTTACTGTACTGTCTGGAGACAATACACATCTCTTTAAACTGTGATCAGTGCTCCTTCCACTCACATTATCAGCCACTTCAGGTCTTGAACAGCAGGTTAAGTGTAAGGATTCGCATTCTAATCAGTAATCTCTAAACTGTCTGTGCTTTATATGCTCTGTCTGAGGCCAGAACTCTCCATTCACCTGACGAAGGGGGTAACCCTGAAAGCTAGTGAGTATATTATCAAATAAATAGGTTGGACTAAAACCTGGTGTTGTCAGACTTTTTACTGTGCAAGACAGGGCGGTCAGAAAACTAGAATAGGAAAACTCACAAGTCACCTCGAAACCATTAAGGCGGCCACAGTTACCACCAGAAATTGGGAATTAAAGACAGGGTGGGCAGTAGTGAATGACAAATTAGAGACAGTAATGTCAGAAAGGATTGACAGAGGTCTATCCGTGCAAATGGCAGAACAAGTGGCACTCACACAGGCACTAGAGTTATCTGGAGGTAAAACGGTGAACATCTATACGGATAGTCGCTATGCATTCGGTGTCATATGACTATATGACAGCATGGGGAAGAAGAGGGTTCATAACCAGGGGAGGAACACCTATTAAGCATCAGCAAAGAATTGAAGCATTGTTGAGAGCTAGCGAGAAACCTAGGGAAGCCGCAGTAATTAAAATTAAAGTGCACCAGAAATAACCAGGAAGAGATAACCTAGACTGGTTAAATTTCAAAGGGAACCAAGCCACAGATGGGGGGCACAGTTAGCCTTAGGGCAGGAGGCAATTGGTGAACTACCAATGGCAGCGATAGAACAGACAGGAGACAAAAGAGATATTCAGGATTTACATAAGGATACCTCAAAAGAAGAAAAGGAAAGATGGGAAGCACAGGGAGCAGTCAAAGGGACTGATAACATTTGGAGACGGGGAGGTAAGGTAATAGTACCAGAGTGCATACAAAACACCCAACTGGAACTACACCATGGACTCTCGCATATGGGTAGAAAGGCCACGAAAACTAGTATAGGAAAGGAACGGTGGTGGAAAGGAATGGGAAGAGATAGAGCCCAACGCTGTCATCGATGCATGACGTGCACGCAACACAACCCTGGTAGACCCATAAAAATTAAAATGGGACACCAGCCGAGATCGAAGGGATCCTGGGAATATCTGCAAATAGATTTCAGAGCGCTGCTACCACAATCTATGGCAAAACTTATTGTCTGGTTATTATAGGCCAGTTCACCAGGTGGGTAGAAATGTTCCCTACTACAAATTGTACTGCTACCATGGTGGCTAGGATATTGGCAGAAGAGGTAATCCCGAGATGCTGAGTACCCCTACAAATTGATATGTGTCAAGGGACTCATTTCACTGGAAAGGTGATATAAACATAATTGGGATAAAAATAAAACATTTCACATCCCTTACCACCGACAGAGTTCTGGAATGGTGGAATGTATGAATACTTAAAATACACTAGCTAAAGCCATACAAACATTGGGAAAAATGTGGACAGAGATATTGTCCACTAGACTGATGAGATTAAGAGCTACCACAAACCGGACTGCCGGATTAACCCCTGATGAACTAATGACAGGACGGGCGATGCAATTACAGAAAGCATCATAAAAGGTGGGACCAGTGCAGGTCCACTAAAAGACAAAATCAGGAGATATATTTTGGAACTAAGACACACATAGAGCGTGCAGACACACAAACACACACACACATACACACAAACACAGAGCATACACACACACACACACACACACACACACACACACACACACACACACACACACACACACACACAGAGCATGCATGCACATACACAGAGCGTGCAGGCACACACACACACAGAGCATGCAGGCAAAGACACACACACAGCATGCAGACAAACACACACAGAGCATGCAGACACACACATAGACACACAGAGCATGCAGGCACACACATACACACACACACAGCATGCAGGCACACACACATACACACACAGCATGCAGGCACACACACACACACACACACACATAGCAAGCAGACACACACACACACAGCGTGCAGACACACACACAGAGTATGCAGACACACACACACACAGAGCATGCAGGCACACACACACACACACACACACACACACACACACAGAGCATGCAGACACACACACACTATGCAGAAACACACACACACCACCACACACACACACCATGCAGACACACACACACCATGCAGACACACACACGCACACACACACCATGCAGACACACACACGCACACCATGCAGATACACACACACACACACCATGCAGACACACACACACACCATGCAGACACACACACACACACACACCATGCAGACACACACACACACACAATGCAAACACACACACACACCCAATGCAAACACACACACACCATGCAGACACACACACACACACACACACCATGCAGACACACACACACACCATGCAGACACACACACACACCATGCAGACACACACACACACACCATGCAGACACACACACACACACCATGCAGACACACACACACACACACACCATGCAGACACACACACACACACACACACACACACCATGCAGGCACACACACACACCATGCAGACACACACACACACACACACACACCATGCAGGCACACACACACACCATGCAGACACACACACACACACACACACAGAATGCAGACACACACACACCATGCAGACACACACACACACAATGCAGACACACACACACACCATGCAGACACACACACACACCATGCAGACATACACACACACGCACAGCATACAGACACACACACACCCACACACCATGCAGACACACACACACACAGCATGCAGACACACACACAGCATGCAGACACACACACACAGAGCAAGCAGACGCACACACACAGAGCATGCAGGCACAGGCACACACACAGCATGCAGACACACACACAGCATGCAGACACACACACACACAGCATGCAGACACACACACAGCATGCAGACACACACACAGAGCACGCAGGCACACACACACACACACACACAGAGCAAGCAGACGCACACACACAGAGCATGCAGGCACAGGCACACACACAGCATGCAGACACACACACAGCATGCAGACACACACACAGCATGCAGACACACACCCACCCACACAGCATGCAGACACACACACACACAGCATGCAGACACACACGCAGCATGCAGACACACACACAGAGCACGCAGGCACACACACACACACACACACACACAGAGCAAGCAGACGCACACACACAGAGCATGCAGGCACAGACACACACACAGCATGCAGACACACACACACACACACACACACACACACACAGCATGCAGACACACACACACAGCATGCAGACACACACACACACACACACACACACAATGCAGACACACACAGCATGCAGACACACACACACACACACAGACACAGCATGCAGACACACACACCATGCAGACACACACACACACAATGCAGACAGACAGACAGACACACACACGATACAGACACACACACAGCATGCAGACACGCACACACACAGCATGCAGACACGCACACACACACAGCATGCAGACACGCACACACACACAGCATGCAGACACGCACACACACACAGCATGCAGGCATGCACACACACGCGCACACACAGCATGCAGACACACACACACAGAGCATGCAGACACACACACACAGGATGCAGACACACAGAGACACACACCATGCAGACAGACACACACACACACAGCATGCAGAGATACACACACACACAGCATGCAGAGATACACAGACACACACAGCATGCAGAGATACACACACACACGCAGACACACACACATACAATGCAGACGCACACACACACCATGCAGATGCATACACACACACACACAGCATGCAGACACACATACAGCATGCAGACACACACACACAGCATGCAGACACACACACACCATGCAGACAGACAGACACACACATGATGCAGACACACACACAGCATGCAGACATGCACACACACGGCATGCAGACACGCACACACACAGCATGCAGACACGCGCACACACACACACACGCGCATACACAGCATGCAGACACACACACACAAGATGCAGACACACACACACACACCATGCAGACAGACACACACTCACACAGCATGCAGAGATAAATACACACAGAGCGCAGAGATACACACACACACAGACGCACCATGCAGATGCATACACACACCATGCAGACACACACACACACACACACACACACACCATGCAGACACACACATACACACACCATGCAGACACACACACACGCAGCATGGAGACACACACATGCAGCATGCAGACACACACACACACGCACACAGCATGCAGACGCACGCACACACACGCACACAGCATGCAGACACACGCATACACACAGCATGCAGACAGACGCGCGCACACACACAGCATGCAGACACACACACACAGAGCTTGCAGACACACACACAGCATGCAGACACACACACACACGCAGCGTGCAGACACACACACAGCATGCAGACACACATACACACACACAGCATGCAGACACACACACACAGCATGCAGACACACACACAGCATGCAGACACACATACACACACACAGCATGCAGACACACACACACACACACAGCATGCAGACACACACACACAGCATGCAGACACACACACACAGCATGCAGATACACACACACAGCATGCAGACACACACACACACACGCACACCATGCAGACACACACACACACACACAGCATGCAGACATACACACACACACACACAAACACAGCATGCAGACACACACACACAGCATGCAGACACACACACACACCATGCAGACGCACACACGCATAGCATGCAGACACACACACACCATGCAGACGCGCGCACACGCACAGCATGCAGACGCGCACACACGCACAGCATGCAGACGCGCGCACACATACACACAGCATGCAGACACACATATACACACGCAGCATGCAGACACACACACACACACAGCATGCAGACACACACACAGCATGCAGACACACACACACACACACACAGCATGCAGACACACACACACAGTATGCAGACGCACAGACACACACACAGCATGCAGACACACGGACACACACCATGCAGACACACACACACACACAGGATGCAGACACACACACACACACAGCATGCAGACACACACAGAGAGCATGCAGACACACATACACACACAGCATGCAGAGATACACACACACAGCATGCAGAGATACACACACACAGCATGCAGACACACGCACACACAGCATGCATGCAGACACACACACACAGCATGCATGCAGACACACACACACACAGCATGCAGACACACACACAGCATGCAGACACACACACACACACACACACACACACACACACACACACAGCATGCAGACACACACACAGCATGCAGACACACACACACAGTATGCACACGCACAGACACACACACAGCATGCAGACACACGGACACACACCATGCAGACACACACACACACACAGGATGCAGACACACACACACACACACAGCATGCAGACACACACAGAGAGCATGCAGACACACATACACACACAGCATGCAGAGATACACACACACAGCATGCAGAGATACACACACACAGCATGCAGACACACGCACACACAGCATGCATGCAGACACACACACACAGCATGCATGCAGACACACACACACAGCATGCATGCAGACACACACACACACAGCATGCATGCAGACACACACACAGCATGTAGACACACACACACGCACACCATGCAGACACGCACACGGCATGCAGACATACACAGCATGCAGAGATACACACACACACACAAAGCATGCAGAGATACAGACACACAGCATGCAGACACACACACACACCATGCAGACGCACACACACGCAGCATGCAGACACACACACACACGCACACAGCATGCAGATGCATGCACACACACAGCATGCAGAAGCGCGTACACACACAGCATGCAGAGACACACACACAGAGCATGCAAACACACATGCGCAGCGTGCAGACACGCACACACAGTATGCAGACACACACACAGCGTACAGACACACACACAGCATGCAGACAGACACACACACACAGCATGCAGACACACACATCATGCAGACACACACACAGCATGCAGACGCGCACACACACACACAGCATGCAGACGCGCACACACACACACAGCATGCAGACACACACACACACACACACACAGCATGCAGACACACATATACACACACAGCATGCAGACACACACATACAGCATGCAGACACACACACACACATACAGCATGCAGACACACACACACACACACACAACAGCATGCAGACACACACACACACAGCATGCAGACACACACACACACACACAACAGCATGCAGACACACACACACACAGCATGCAGACACACACACACACAGCATGCAGACACACACACACACACAACAGCATGCAGACACACACACACAGCATGCAGACACACACACACACACACAGCATGGAGACACACACACACACACAGCATGCAGACACACATACACACACACACACACACACACACAGAGCATGCAGACACACACAGTATGCAGACGCACGCACACAGCATGCAGACACACACACAGCATGCAGACACGCACACACATACAGCATGCAGACACGCACACACACACAGTATGCAGACACGCACACACACACAGCATGCTGACACGCACACACACACACACACAGCATGCAGACACGCACACACACAGCATGCAGACACGCACACACACACACACAGCATGCAGACACAGACACACCCAGCATGCAGACACACACACCCACAAAGCATGCAGACACACACACACACACAGCATGAAGACACACACACACACACAGCATGCAGACACACACACACACACAGGATGCAGACACACACACACACAGCATGCAGGCACACACACACAGGATGCAGACACACACACACAGACAGCATGAAGACACACACACACAGGATGCAGACACACACACACAGACAGCATGAAGACACACAGACACAGCATGCAGACACACACACAAACACACACACACAGCATGCAGACACACACACACAGAGGATGCAGACACACACACAGGATGCAGACACACACGCACACAAACACACAGATGCAGACACACACACACAGCATGCAGACACAAACACAGCATGCAGACACACACACAGCATGCAGACGCACACACACAGCATGCAGACGCACACACAGCATGCAGACACACCCACACACGGCATGCAGACACACACACACACCATATAGACACACACACACACCATGCAGACACACACACACACACAGCATGCAGAGATACACACACAGCATGCAGACACACACACACACACCATGCAGACACACCATGCAGTCACACACACACACACCATGCAGACACACACACACACACCATGCAGACACACACACACAGCATGCAGACACACAGCATGCAGACACACACACTCACACAGCTTGCAGACATACACACACACAGCCTGCAGAGATACACACAGACACAGCATGCAGAGATACACACACACACAAACAGCATGCAGACACACACACACACCATGCAGACGCATACACACACCATGCAGTTACACACACAAACACACACACAACACACCAGGCAGACACACACACACACACCATGCAGACACACACACACACCATGCAGACACACACACACACCATGCAGACGCATACACACACCATGCAGTTACACACACAAACACACACACAACACACCAGGCAGACACACACACACACACCATATAGACACACACACACACCATGCAGACAGACAGACACACACACAGCACGCAGACACACACACAGCACGCAGACAAACACACAGCATGCAGACACACACACACAGAATGCAGACACACACACGCAGCGTGCAGACACACACACAGCACGCAGACACACACGCACAGCACGCAGACACACACGCACAGCACGCAGACACACACGCACAGCACGCAGACACACACACAGCATGCAGACATACACATACACACCCAGCATGCAGACACACACACGGCATGCAGACACACAGCATGCAGACACACACACACAGCATGCAGACACACACACACACACACACCATGCGGACACAAACACACCATGCAGACACACACACACAGAGAACATGCAGACACGCAGACACACAGAACATGCAGTCACACACACAAACAGCATGCAGACACACAGCACGGAGACGCGCACACAAAGCATGCAGACGCGCGCATACAGAGCATGCAGACACACACACACACACACACAGCACGCATACACGCACACACGGAGCATGCAGACACACACACATACACAGCACGGAGACACACACACACACACAGCATGCAGACACACACACACACAGCATGCAGACACACACACCTACACAGCACGGAGACACACACACACAGCATGCAGACAGACAGACACACACACAGCATGCAGACACACACAGAATACAGACAGACACACAAACACACACACACACCATGCAGACACACACACACCATGCAGACACGCACACACACACACCATGCAGACAGACACACACACAGCATGCAGATACACACACAGGATGCAGACACACACTCACACACACAGATGCAGACACACACACACACAGCAAGCAGACGTACACACAGCATGCAAACGCACACACACAGAGCATGCAGACATACACAGACACCATGTAGACACACACACACCATGCAGACACACACACACCATGCAGACACACACACACCATGCAGACACACATACACAGCATGCAGACACACATACACAGCATGCAGACACACACACAGACACACACACCATGCAGACACACACAGCTCCATGCACACACACACAAACACACTCCATGTATACACACACACACCATGCAGACACACACACACAGCATGCAGACACACACACTCACAGCATGCAGACACACACACTCACACACACGCACACACAGCATGCAGACACACACACACACAGCATGCAGACATACACACACACACAGCATGCAGAGATATGCACACACACAAACAGCATGCAGACACACACACAAACACACACACAACACACCAGGCAGACACACACACACACACACACCATGCAGACACACACACAAACACACACACAACACACCAGGCAGACACACACACACACACACACACACACACACACACACACACACACACACACACACACCATGCAGACACACACACACACCCACACACACCATGCAGACAGACAGACACACACACAGCATGCAGACACACACACACACGCAGCGTGCAGACACACACGCACAGCACGAAGACACACACACACAGAATGCAGACACACAAACACACACACACACACAGCATGCAGACACACACACACAGCATGCAGAGATACACACACACAAACACAGCATGCAGACACACACACACAGCACGCAGACACACACGCACAGCACGCAGACACACACGCACAGCACGCAGACACACACACACAGACACACACACACAGCATGCAGACACACACACTCCATGCACACACACACAAACACACTCCATGTATACACACACACACACACACACACCATGCCGACACACAAACACAGCATGCAGAAACACACAGCATGCAGACATACACACACACAGCATCGAGAGATACGCACACACACAAACAGCATGCAGACACACACACACACCATGCAGACGCACACACACCATGCAGACACACACACACCATGCAGACACACACACAAACACACACACAACACACCAGGCAGACACACACACACACCATGCAGACACACACACACACACCAGGCAGACACACACACACACACGCAGCGTGCAGACACACACGCACAGCACGAAGACACACACACACACCCAGCATGCAGACACACACACACACACAGCATGTAGACACACACACACACAGCATTCAGACACACACACACACACACACGCGCAGCATTCAGACACACACACACACACACACACGCAGCATTCAGACACACACACACACACCATGCGGACACGCACACACACCATGCGGACACGCACACACACCATGCGGACACACACACACACCATGCGGACACGCACACACACCATGCGGACACACACACACCATGCAGACACACACACACCATGCGGACACACACACACCATGCGGACACGCACACACACCATGCAGACACACACACACCATGCAGACACACACACACACACACACACACAGCAACCAGACACACACACACACAGCATGCAGAGATACACACACACAAACACAGCATGCAGACACACACACAGCATGCAGACATACACACAGCATGCAGACACTCACACACACACAGCATGCAGACACACACACACAGCATGCAGACACACACATACAGCATGCAGACACACACATACAGCATGCAGACACAAACACACACAGAATGCACACACACACACACACACACAGCATGCAGACACACTCACACACAGCATGCAGAGATACACACACCATGCAGACACACACACACACCATGCAGACACACATACACAGCATGCAGACACACATACACAGCATGCAGACACACACACAGACACACACACAGACACACACACACCATGCAGACACACACAGCTCCATGCACACACACACAAACACACTCCATGTATACACACACACACCATGCAGACACACACACTCACAGCATGCAGACACACACACACACACACACGCACACACAGCATGCAGACACACACACACACAGCATGCAGACATACACACACACACAGCATGCAGAGATATGCACACACACAAACAGCATGCAGACACACACACAAACACACACACAACACACCAGGCAGACACACACACACACACACACACAAACACACACACAACACACCAGGCAGACACACACACACACACACACACACACACCATGCAGACACACACACACACACCATGCAGACAGACAGACACACACACACAGCATGCAGAAACACACACACAGAATGCAGACACACACACAGCATGCAGACACACACACACACACGCAGCGTGCAGACACACACGCACAGCACGAAGACACACACCCAGCATGCAGACACACACACACACACACACACACACACAACATGCAGACACACACACACACACACCATACACACACACACACACCATGCGGACACACACACACACCATGCAGACACATACACACACACACCATGCAGACACATACACACGATGCAGACAGACAGACACACACACAATGCAGACACACACACAGCATGCAGACACGCAGCACGCAGACACACACACCATGCAGACACACACACACACACCATGCAGACACGCACACACACCATGCAGACACGCACACACACACATACACCATGCAGACACACACACACCACGCAGACACACACACCATGCAGATACACACACACACCCACATGCAGACACACACACACACCATGCAGACACACACACACACCATGCAGACACACACACACACCATGCAGACACACGTGTACACACGCATACACAGCATGCAGACACACACACACACACATAGCATGCAGACACACACACACACACCATGCAGACACACACACACACACACCATGCAGACACACACACACACACCATGCAGACACACACACACAGCACGGAGACGCACATACAGCACGCATACGTGTACACACGGAGTATCCAGACACACACACAGCATGCAGACACACACACACACACACACAGACAACATGAAGACACGCAGACACACAGAACATGCAGTCACACACACACAGCACGCATACGCGAACACACAGAGCATGCAGACACACACACACACACAGAGCATGCAGTCACACACACACACAGCATGCAGACACACACATACACAGCACGGAGAGACACACACACACAGCATGCAGACACACACATACACACAGCATGCAGACACAGACACAGAGCATGCAGACACACAGATCATGCAGACACACACACACACGCAGCATGGAGGCACACACACATGCAGACACACACACACACAGCATGCAGACAGACGCGCACACACACACACAGCATGCAGACACACACACAGCATGCAGACACACACACAGCATGTAGACACACACCCAGCATGCAGACATACACACACACACCCAGCATGCAGACACACATACACAGCATGCAGACACACACACACACACAGCATGCAGACACACACACACAGCATGCAGACACACACACACACACACACACAGCATGCAGACACACACACACACACACAGCATGCAGACACACACACACAGCATGCAGACACACACACAGCATGCAGACACACATATACACACACAGCATGCAGACACACACACACACACAGCATGCAGACACACACACACACACACAGCATGCAGACACACACACACAGCACGGAGACGCACATACAGCACGCATACGTGTACACACGGAGTATCCAGACACACACACAGCATGCAGACACACACACACACACACACACACACAGACAACATGAAGACACGCAGACACACAGAACATGCAGTCACACACACACAGCACGCATACGCGAACACACAGAGCATGCAGACACACACACACACACACAGCATGCAGACACACACACATACACAGCACGGAGAGACACACACACACAGCATGCAGACACACACATACACACAGCATGCAGACACAGACACAGAGCATGCAGACACACAGATCATGCAGACACACACACACACAGCATGCAGACACACACACAGCATGTAGACACACACCCAGCATGCAGACATACACACACACACCCAGCATGCAGACACACATACACAGCATGCAGACACACACACACACACACAGCATGCAGACACACACACACAGCATGCAGACACACACACACACACACACAGCATGCAGACACACACACACACACACACACACACACACACAGCATGCAGACACACACACACAGCATGCAGACACACACACAGCATGCAGACACACATATACACACACAGCATGCAGACACACACACACACACACACACACAGCATGCAGACACACACACAGCATGCAGACACACATATACACACACAGCATGCAGACACACACACGCACACAGCATGCAGACACACACACACAGCATGCAGACACACACACAGCATGCAGACACACACACAGCATGCAGACACACATATACACACACAGCATGCACACACAAACACACACAGCATGCACACACAAACACACACAGCATGCACACACAAACACACACAGCATGCACACACAAACACACACAGCATGCACACACAAACACACACACACACACACAGCATGCAGACACACACACAAACACACACACACCCCATGCAGACACACACCCACACCATGCAGACACACACACACACACCATGCAGACACACACACACACCATGCAGACACACACACACTCACCATGCAGACACACACACAGCATGCAGTGACACACACACACACACAGCATGCAGACATACACAGCATGCAGGCACACACACACAGCATGCAGACACACACAGCCACACACAGCATGCAGACACACACACAACATGCAGACACACGCATACACACACATACACAGCATGCAGACACATACACACACACACACATAGAATGCAGACACACACACACAATGCAGACACACACACAGCACGGAGACGCACACACAGCACGCATACGTGTACACACGGAGCATGCACAATCACACACACAGCATGCAGACACACACACACTCACCATGCAGACACACACACAGCATGCAGTGACACACACACACACACAGCATGCAGACATACACAGCATGCAGGCACACACACACAGCATGCAGACACACACAGCCACACACACACAGCATGCAGACACACGCATACACACACATACACAGCATGCAGACACATACACACACACACACATAGAATGCAGACACACACACACAATGCAGACACACACACAGCACGGAGACGCACACACAGCACGCATACGTGTACACACGGAGCATGCACAATCACACACACAGCATGCAGACACACACACACAGAGAACATGCAGACACGCAGACACACAGAACATGCAGTCACACACACAAACAGCATGCAGACACAAACAGCACGGAGACGCGCACACAAAGCATGCAGACGCGCGCACACAGAGCATGCAGACACACACACATCATGCATACGCGCACACACGGAGCATGCAGACACAAACACACACACACACACACACACACAGCATGCAGTCACACACACAGCACGCATACGGAGCATGCAGACACACACACACACAGAGCATGCAGTCACACACACACACAGCATGCAGACACACACACATACACAGCACGGAGACACACACACAGCATGCAGTCACACACACACACACACACACACACACACACACACACAGCATGCAGGCACACACACATACACACACACAGGATGCAGACAGACACATACAGAATGCAGACACACAAACACACACACCATGCAGACACACACACAGCATGCAGACACATACACACAGACAATACAGACACATACACACACAGCATGCAGACACACACACACACAGCATGCAGACACACACACACAGAGCATGCAGACACACACACACGCACACACAGCATGCAGACACACACACACAGAGCATGCAGACACACACACACACACCATGCAGACAGACACACAGCATGCAGACACACACACACACACACACACGCACACACAGCATGCAGACACACACACACAGAGCATGCAGACACACACACACACACAGCATGCAGACACACACACACACACAGCATGCAGACACACACACACACAGCATGCAGACACACACACACACACACACACAGCATGCAGACACACACCCAGCATGCAGACATACACACACACACACACCCAGCACGCGGACACACACACACAGCATGCAGACACACACACACAGCATGCAGACATACACACACACACACAGCATGCAGACACACATATACACACACAGCATGCAGACACACATATACACACGCACACAGCATGCAGACACATACACACACACACACAGCATGCAGACACACACACAGCATGCAGACATACACACACACACCCAGCACGCAGACACACACACCCAGCACGCAGACACACACACCCAGCACGCAGACACACACACAGCATGCAGACACACACACACAGCATGCAGACACACACACAGCATGCAGACACACACACACACAGCATGCAGACACACATATACACACACAGCATGCAGACACACATATACACACGCACACAGCATGCAGACACACGCACACAGCATGCAGACACACGCACACAGCATGCAGACACACGCACACAGCATGCAGACACACACACACAGCATGCAGACACACACACACACAGCATGCAGACACACACACACACAGCATGCAGACACACACACACACAGCATGCAGACACACACACACAGCATTCAGACACACATATACACACACACACACACACACACACACACAGCATGCAGGCACACACACACACACACACACACACACAGCATGCGGACATACAGCATGCAGACACACACACAGCATGCACACACACACACACACAGCATGCACACACACACACACAGCATGCACACAAACACAGCATGCAGACACACACACACACACACACACAGCATACAGATACACA